>NW_007248417.1:140677-400851 GCF_000164805.1 Carlito syrichta
AACAAATCTATACATGTATCCCACGAATCTAAAATAAAAAAATACATAAAAAGTCAAACAAAACAAAACAAAACAAAAAACAATTGCAATATGACTGCTTCTTCTCATGGGAAGCCTGTTTAGATAACCTGGAAGTCCAACCTGATGAAAAAGTGTTTGAATGTAAATAGACATTGACAGAGTATGTGTCAAAGTTTATAAGTGTATACCATTTTATGAAAAAATAAAAAAGAAAACTAGTACCTTGGGCAGGGAAATGTATGGCTTTTAGAAAAAGTAAAATCTCATATGAAATTGCCTGGTTACATAGACACATCAAGAAAAGCCAAAAGTAAAGAATCAAGTTATCAAAATTATGAACTTCGCAGCAACCTGGATGGAACTAGAGTCAATAATACTGAATGACCGCTCACAGAAACAAAGATCTGAGTATCACATGTTCTCACTCATATAGCAGACCTTGAACAACCATCGTAATACTATAAGAAAAGAACTGACAGTGGTGGGAAACTATGGGGGGGAGAAAGGGAGATGGGATTAACGGTAGTCAATATCTGGGGACGGGGAGATACCCCTTATCAACAAGGGTGCCTGAACGAAACATATTTGTATACCTAACCCTTAACTGTACCCCACAATATCAGAATAAAAAATATTGATTAAAAAAAAAAAAGAAATGTATCATGAAGATATAATTATCAAAACATTTGATAAATGAGCAGACCGGAGCCCCCAAATATACTAAATACTCAAGGGAATTTTAGTACAGTTGACTCTTGAACAACTCAGGTTTGACCTACACTGGTCCACATATGCATGGATTTTTCTCCACCTTGCTACCCCTGTGACAGCAAAACCAATCGCTCCTCTTGGGCTGCCTTCTCAGCCTACTCTATGTGAAGACGAGGATGAAGACCTTTATAATGATCCACTTCCACCTCATGAATAGCAAATATATTTTCTCTTCTTTATGATTTTCTTAGTAACATTTTCTTTTCTCTAGCTTACTTTTTGTAATAATACAGTTTATAATACATGCAACATACAAAATATGTGTTCATCGACTGTTTATGTTATCGGTAAGGCTTATAGCCAACAGTAGGCTTAATAGTAGTTACAAATATTTGGAGAGTCAAAAGTTAAATGTGAATTTTTGATGGCATGGGGGTTGGCACCCCTAACCCCTGAGTTACTCAAAGATCAACTGTACATGTTAAAAGAAGCACTTCAACTCAAATCTTACAGAAGGAAGGATGAATTATTTAATAAATGGGGCAACTTAACAGCTGTTTTGTGAAAAAAAAAAAATTATAGAGTTTGGTTTCCATTTCTTTGTTTCACCAAAATAACTTCTAGATGGATCAAAGGGTGATCCACTCCCTGGTTTAGAGGCCTGCACGGCTATTCCTTGCAGTTAGGAAGGTGCCCCCATGGGTACCATGACGCCCCTGCCCACCTCTGTGGTGTGATCCTTCTTCCACAACCCGTGCATTCCTCTCTGTATCTGTGACTCACCAAGCTCCACCTACTCAGTGACTTGACAACTGTTGTCCCCTGCCTGGCAGGCTTGTCCCATGGCTGCCTCCTCATCTTGCTCCCCTCCTGAGAGACCCACTGGTCATCCCCATCCTCCTTTACATTATCCTGCTTTATTTTCTCCATAGTCCTTTTCATCCTCAAAAGTCACTTATTCCTCCATTTACCTCTTATGATGGGCCCTTCATCCACATACTGGGGTTCAAGTTCTTGGAGGCCTGTTGTCTTGTTCATGCAGTAAACCCTGTGTCCACAAACAGTGTCTGAACAGAGAGGGCGCTCAATAACTAGGAGACTCATTGAATGACTTTAAACCTGAGAATAAAATGAGAGATAAGCACCTTTCCAAACTGCCAAGAAAAATGCAAAGCTGTGAAGGAAGGATAGGAGAATTAATTCATGCATTAAATAGATAACTGGGGAGGGCCCAGTCACTGAGGTGCTGGAGAAGCAATGGTGAACTAGACAGGTGACATCCTGCCCTCAGGGACCTTATACTCTAGAGAGAGAGAATGACAAACAGAAGCAAATAATAAGTACCTATACACAGTGGTAATTGTGACCAAGAAGAGAGATGAGGAACTGAAACAGAATAACTTTAAACAAGGTTTTCCACAAACCTATTCCCCAAAGCCCAAAGAAGCTGAGAGTACAAAGAAAGAGGCTGATAAGTCTAGTTTCTTAGAAAGAAACATTTAATAGGGACTTACGAACAGAAGCCATGTCTATATTTTGGTTGGTGATGAGACAAGATGGTAGATATCCACACCAGTTACCTCTTAGACCCAGGGCTTATTTACCATAGGAGAAGGGTAATTCAGAAGACATGTGGACAATTGAAGTGTGTTAACATTAAGGTTATTTTGACTCAAGGGTAGAATTTATGGTGAGTATGAGCTTTTACACAAAGAACAATAGATAAAGTGGAAATCTTAGAGACTTTTCTAGAACTGGGGTTTACCAGAAGCCATTATGGTAGATTAGCATCCAAGATGGAGTTGTTTAGCCTCCACACAGGGTATCACGGAATCCTCTCTGAGCTGGTGACTTTTAAACTGTGACCTGAAGAATATTAGCACTGTCCTCTGTCAGCTATCTGCAGACAGGAGGAAAGAACATTCTAGATGGTTAAGCTAGGTACTAAGAATTGATATGAGAAAGAACTCAGGCATGCCTGGAGTGCAGTAGTGAGTAGGAGAGGTGGTATGAAGCTGGAGAAACAGGCAGCTTCTAATCCAGGAAGGGCATTCAAGGTCATGGTAAAGTTGTGGAATTTATTCTAAGAATGATGGAAAACAGCAGGAAGGTTTAACACAAGGGAGCAACATGATCTGGTTTCAGGTTTTAAATTATCACAATTGTGGTAAGAATGGAAATGGAAGGATCTGTTAGAAGGATATTTTATACATTTAAAAAAATCCATGGCAAAAGAATAACAACAACAACAAAAATTAACCATAAGCCAGGGAAAAAAATTGTGCCATTTAACCAAAGCCTGCAGTTCTGAATTTATAAGAGTTATACAAAGTAATATGGGAGAAAAAGTAGAAAAATAGACAGAGGCTATAAACAAGCAGTTAATAAAGGGACTTCTATCTCATCAATTCCCTTCCTTCCTTCCTTCTCTCTTCTTCTTCCTCTTCCTCCTTTCCTTCTCCTCCTCCTTCTCTTCTTGGTCTTCTTCTTCCTCTCTCTAATACACACACACACACACACAAATACATATACACACACTTCTTCCTCTAAACAACACAAAATACTGCATAGTAAATTGCCAATCACTATATGAAAAGAAGTTCACTGGTAGTCATAATAAAACTGATACACATCAAAATAGTAATAAGATTCCATTTTTCTCTTCTCAGATTGGCAAATGTTAAAACATTTTCAGTTGTCCAGGGTTGACAAGAGCTTGGGTAAAAGAGACACTCCCATATAAATTTTTTTTTTGAGTTGGAGTCTCACTCTGTCGCCCAGACTGGAGTGCAGTGGCCGCTCCCGGCCACCGCAGCCTTGACCTGCGGGGCTCCGGCGATCCTTCCGCCTCAGCCTTCCGAGTAGCCGGAATTACAGGTGCGTGCTACCACGCCCGGCTGATTTTTTGATTTCTTGTAGAGATGAGGTCTCGCCAGGTTGCCTGGGCGGGTCTCAAACCTTCAGGCTCAGGCAATCCACTCACCTCAGCCTCCCAAAGGTGCGGGATTACAGGCTGAGCCACTGAGCCCAGCTCCACATAAATTTAATGGGAGAAGGATGTGTGTGTGTTTGGGGGTGGAGAGTGCTAGCATTTCTATCTGGATGGCAGTTTAGCCACATCTTTCAAGATTTTAAATGCACGTGGTGTCTGACCCAGAAATTTTAGCTCAAAGAACATATGGTATGGCGATTCTCCATGCTCCTAAGTACATGTATGAAATGCTCATGGCAGCTCTGTTGGAATAAGAAAAAATCCCAACAAAATCACAAATGACCATCAACAGGAGTCTGGTTAAAAAATTTCTGGTTTATCCATTAATGGAACACTCTTTCCTCATTAAAGAAGAATTATATAGATCTATATTTACTGCTGTGTAACCCAATCCAAGTTATAAAGTTACATAAGAAAAATTTTAAAAAGCAAGATGTAGAACAATGAAAAAGACACACACAATTTTGTGCAGAAAGCATGTTCCGGAAGAGTCTATAAGAAACTGTTATGTTAACAGAGATTGCCTTGGGAAAAGGAGTTGGAGTTTGGGAGGTTAGGAGGAAGACTTTTACTTTTCATTTTACACCCTCTGTGGTGTTTGAATTTTTAAATATACTTTATTAAGCAAACAAAATATGTTTAAAAATGGGAAACAAGCTAGCAGTCGTTATTCTGGGCACAACGAGCAATAATAGCTCCTAATAATGAATAATAAAGATTATTAATTAGCCCTTGCATTTTCAGGACTATGTACCATTTACCAACCTAATGTCTTTAGACATTAGCTCATTTAATTCCCAGCTGGGTAGTTGCAATTATCTTGTACTCCTGATCAGACATCAAGAACTGTGTCGGAGGAGCTCAGCGTTTATGTCAGCTTCTCTGATTTTCTTCCTGGGCCCTTTCTCTACTCTGATCTGATGAGAGAGCCGAAGGGCCTCAGTTGTGAAGGCAACTATCTTCTTTCCCAGCACATACCAATAGAGGCAAAAGTTATGGGTTGTTCATGTATCTCCGCCAACCCTATCGTCTGCAGTGTGACCTTGGGCAAGTCACTTCCATTCTGTGGATGATCTCGAATGCCTCTTCCAGCTCTAAATATCTTTGATTTATGTTGAATGTCCTGCTGAGGTAATTGAATTTTCAGGGTGGTGTGTCATAACTCATTCCTAAAAGTTTGCAACAGAAGTTCATGGACAACATCTAAAGAATTGGGGTCTTGAGCAACTCTGTAAATCACCTGTTCTACAAAGCACATTAGTCGTACCCTTGAAATGACTGCTAGGGAAAGATGCACAGATGTGAGCCCTGCTTTGCTCTATTTCCAGCTCGGGCTGTGCATCCTCCTGCAGAAAGTCTTTTGCCTCCTCTGCTTCAAAGGCCATGTGGTCCTCCTCTGACCCCCAACACCAGCCCTAGCACCGCTTTTACCCCATTTCATTATACAGTTGACCCTTAAACAACATAGGGGTTGGGGCACCAAGTCCCCACAAAGTTGAGAATCCATGTATAACTTTGGACTCCCCCAAAACTTAACTACCAATCACTTACTGTTGACTGGAAGACTTACCAAGAACCTAAACAGTCAATGAACACGTATTTTGTATGTTATGTGTATTACACACTGTATTATTACAATAAAGTAAGCTAGAGTAAAGAAAATATCATTAAGACAGTCCCAAGGAAGAGGAAATAGATTTACTATTCACTAAGTGGGAGTAAATCATCATAAAGGTCTTCATCTTCGTCTTCACATGGAGTAGGCTGAGGAGGAGGCATTCGAAGAGGTCTTGTTCTTGCTGTCTTTGGGGTGGCAGAGGCAGAAGGAAATCCATGTATAAATAGTTCCACACAGTTCAAATCCACACCCTTCAAGGGTCAACTGTATAAATGCTGGTGTTCATCCATCTTCTCAGGGCAGTATTGCTCATTATGCATCCTCTGAGCCCACTACAGAGTCTGCAACATGGAGTATACTTCACAAATGTCTGAAACAGACAAATGAAGAGCCAGCCTTGGTTAATGAGTGTGACTTGTTCTGCTGTTCAAGACTTGGTGTCTTTGAGTTTTAGATTTTGGAGTCGAAGACAGATTCTTAAAACAAAGGGCTATGTAAGTAGGGGAAATTATAAAATCTTAGAAATCAAATGAAGACACTGTGCGTTAAATCTGTGAGCTACAGAGACAGATGCCCTGGGTTTGAATCCTGCTTGAATCTTAGTTCTTCTGGTCAGTGCAGCAGACACTGGCATGGATCCACTCACAACCCTCTGATTATTCAGTGTGAGCCCTTCTTTTAGAGACATGGTAGCTAAAGCCTAGAGACGGGAGGGGGACTTCTCCTCACTGAGAAGCCTGAGCTAGCACAGGCTTCTCATATCTGGCGAAGCACAGGGGAGGAGATGGTGCCAAAGGCATATTGGATACTGACTGGCTCCTTTCTCATTTTCCTTGGGCAGTTGTGTGTTAGGATGTGATGGGGTAACTAACTGTGACTCCCCTCTGTACACACATGCAGGAATGCACCTATGTGTCCACATGTGCTTGTGCACAAATACTGACTGTCCAGTGGGGGCACTGGCACATGGAAGGACAAGGCTTCTCTGAGCAATGCAGAGAGAGCACTAGGCAGGGAGCCAGGAAAAAGGGCCCTGGTGCCATATTTGCTGCCAAGACTCTACCCAGGCTGAGCTGCTGTCATCCAAATGGCAGGATTCTTGGATGGAAGCTTTGTCAAAATGTCAGCTCAAAACAGACAGAGAGATGAGACAGATGAGCATTTTGGATTGACTTTTGATCCATCAGAAAGCTGGACTCCAGGTTGTAGTGGAAAGATGTTTTATTGCTGACTTCGCTGGGAGTCAGGATCTAGGAACTTTCTGAGGATGTAATCTTGCTCTATCCTCCCACCCAGTTCTGGTGTAGGTGAGCCAGGTAGGAAAGGGGATATGGTGACAGAGGGTCACCCTTGTCTGCCTTGCTCTGCTGGACAACATCTTGTGCAAAAGCTGTGTGATTCTAGCTGTGCCTGACTGTGCTGTGAACTTGGTGGCAAATCTCCTCCCTGAGTCAGTTTCTTCCTCTTTAGGTAGAAATTTTAATGTGTCCCTGAGACCATCCTGCAGCCATCTTTCAGGAAAGATGGCTCAGGCTGGTAGGACACAAATTCATCCTCTCAGCCCCTCTCCTACTTCCTCCTTAAAGCTGAGCAGCAACCAGAGTCATAATCTAGGGGGCATTGCAAGCTTGGGTCTGGTCTGAGCCAGTACTATTGTCTAAGCAGCATTTCCCAAGTTTGTTTTAGAGAATGGCATTTTTGTGTACTGTTATTAGTTATCCATTATTAAATGGGTGGTGATTAGGTTAGCATGCCAGTTATAAAAGAAATGTTAACTCACTTTAGGTCAATTAAATTAAAACCAGTGCTAATTTACTAAGCATGCATTGTATTAAACCCCATGCTAGGCATGTGAATGCAGAAAGGAATGATTGATGAACCCGGACACACGGGGGCTTAGCATCTATTAGGGGAGATAGAAAGGTGAGCCCCTGGTTACCATCGATGGACTGAGAGCAAGAGCTAAGATGTAGACAGGATATGGAGCTAGTGAGGAGGAAGGAATGACTTTGGATGGGGGTGGGGCAAAAGGTCCCATGGGTGTCAGTTTTTAAATTTCCCTGGTTGTGAGATTACTCACAAGACTCTCCTTGTGAGTATTTCAAGCACAATACTATGCATAAGGCACAAAGGCTTGAAGCAGCATGGGGTGCTTGGGGAACTACATGACGTTTGACAGGTTTAAATGGATAGTTCCTGAGAGCAAGGGTTTATCACCTGATACAGCCCCGTAGCCACATCCTCCCCTTATATTATTATGAAAAATAGAATTGGAGTGTGTGGCTCTACTGACCCTTTGGAAACACTGTAATCAAATGTAGACAGCTGCTCAGATTGTCTGAGTCACCAAGGAAGAGATGCTACAGAAATGTGGCAGCCAAGAGATAGCCAGGCGGATAGAGGTGACAGGTAGAGGAGATGCTGATAGTGATGGGAACCCTCCACCTAGGTGCTGTAACACTGACTGGATTCACAAAGCGTGCCCTCTGCAGCAGTGCCTCAAAAACCTGAACGTGCATGCACATCACCCGGTGGATCTTATTTAAGCCTTAGGGTCTGCATTTCTAACAAGCTCCCAGTTGTTACTAATACTGCTGGTCCTGGGACTACATTTTATGTTCTAAAGTTCTGGAGTAGATATTGGCAAACTATGGCCCCATCCCATTTCTTCCTGTAAATAGAGCTTTATCGAAACACAGCCCTCCACACCCTTTTATTTAAGACAGGGTCTTTCTCGGTCACCGAGGCTGGAGTGCAGTGACATGATCACAGCTTACCACAGCTGTGACCTCCTGGGTTCAGGCTTCTTTCTACCTTAGCTTCCCGAATAGCTGGGACTACAGGCACACACTAACACACCTGGCTATTTAAAAAAAAAATTATAGAAACAAGGTCTCACTATATTGCCTAGGCTAGTGTCAAACTCCTGGACTTGAGCAATCCTCTAGCCTTTGCCCCTCAAAGTGCTGGGATTATGGGTGTGAGCCACCGCGTCTGGCCTTATTTATTTATCTATTGTCTGTAGCTGGTTTTATACTCCAATGGCAGAGGTGAGTAGTTGTGATAGATACCAGACGACCCATACAGCCCAACATATTTACTATCTGAATTTTTACAGAAAAAGTTTGCTGACCGGTTCTAGAGTAGTGATTCTTGAACTTAGTTATATATTACAATAGTTGGGAAAGCTTTTAAAAATCCCAATGTCCAAGATGCACTTAGACCAATTAAATCGTAATCTCTGGAGGTGAGCTCTAGTACTTTTTAAGATTTCCAGGTGATTCTAATATGCAGCCAACGTTAAGATGCTCTGTTGTAGAGGCTGCTGTTATTCTGATTCATGGCATACCTGCAATTCAAGAACAGACCACTAGGAGGCAGTGACACTAGTTGGGATATGTCCAAAAGGCAGAACAATCCTCATTAGACTGGGTAATTCAAACTGACACTAGCCACCAAATCTCCTAGCATAATTACAAGTTGCATTAAAGTTGAACAATCATTTGTAGGTGGTCAGCTAATGTTAGCCACTTGCCCTGTTCAACCAAGGCAAGCCTATGAACCTGAAGGCCTCAGAACTTGGCACAGAATTACCTGCTTTAGACCTTTTATAAATAATTCTCTAGTAGAAACTAGTATATATCTGAGCTTTATATTTTCTAATCTTGGCTGTTTCGTCTGAATTTTGTCACTGGGTTGTTTGTCAAGATTTCAGCTCTACCTGTGGTCTATACTGTGCCTTAAATGAAACAAATCTTAAGTATAATTAGCATCTGTGTGGCCCTCACAGCTTATAAAGAACTTCATATCTATCGTATCATGTAGATACAATAGTCCCATTTTATAGGTAAGAAAACTAAGGTTCATAGAGTGGAAGTGAGGATTTTTAGAATTAATGATGGGGGAGGTGGGTCTCTTGCCCAGATCTTCTGTCCGTGACACCAGTAATGGCAATGGTTAACTTCCTCCCAATTTCAGAAAAAGTTCCTTTTTGCCAATATGACAGAGCTGTCACTCACTGCCCCCCATTCCTTTCCTTGCTGCAGCCCCGTATCCCCTGCCTCATTTCCTGTGACTCTCTTCCAACTCCTTTCAAATGAATAAAAGATTTTACAGTTTCTTTATAAATACTCTGCAGGTTTCAATCCAGTCTTTCTATAGATTCAAACAAAGTCCCTAAGGGGCTTGGTTCCCTCTTCTTTTTCCTTTCTGTTCAATACGTTTGAACCATTTTAAACCTAACACATCAGAACTGTTTCCAAAGGCAGGTACCCAGTAATTGACTCACAGATGTAAGTTTGAGCCTTGCTACTTGTGGTGCTATCACTTGAGACCACTGCAGGTCATGGGGAAGACAAATAACCTCCAACTTGAATTCAATTTCATTTCCTCTGCCCCAGTGAAACTTTTTTTTACCTGTCAGCTTCATGCTCGTTGGGAACAAAGAACTAGCCTCCTTGCATCTGACCTGGGTGGGCTGTAGTGTTTGGGAGGTGCTGAGAGATGGATGTTGAGCCACTCTGGACTGGCCCTTTGCCCTGAGATATGGTTGTTGATTGGATTCCAGCAATCCAATTGGTTTTCTGTCTCAAAGCCCTTACCTTTCACTTTGGGGAATGAAGTGTCCAAACCACAAAGGCCAAAATGGAGGTGGGGGGAGAAGTCCAAATACTTGTAGTTGAATTTGTGTTTCATTCTCTACCTCCTTCTATTAGAGAATCAATTTCTGATGTGTTCCTCTGAACAGGGAAAATGCTAAACGGAGCAATATGTGATTAAACAACCACTGGGAGACATCAATTTTAGAATGGACAATAAATATAAGTGAAGAATATTCAATGTTTATCAACCTTTGCAGATTTACTGCACCCAAGTGGGCTGACCAAATGAAGAGAATGAAGATTCTGACAACATATTCTGGATTCCTGGGACAGAGCTAATTTTATGTCATTTTAGTCTTTTTAATAAAGGTGGTTCATTAAGTGTACAATGAACCTTGATTTCATCTTTATATCTGTTTTAGTCTTTAGAAATTAATGTTCCCCAAATCATAAAGAAACAAACTCTTTGATAGATGTGGGTTGGGGAAATATGGGTAATTACAGAGCTTTAATGGGTTGTGCTGAATCTCAGATCAGTCACAGGGTGCATTAGTCAGGGAACTAACAAATCATGGACACCAAACTTGAATTGGTTAAGCAAAAAAATAAGATTTATTGGAAGGCTATTAGGACAGCTCATAGAATTAAAGGACAAGATGAGAAATCAGGCCACAAAGAGCCAGGAACCAGGGCAAGTCCATGGAGCCTGGGAACAAGAAATAGGTCCTCAGACACCCCGAGGACTGTCCCTCCATTGCTCATCTCTGTCTTTAGCCTCATTTTCTCTTTGTGAATTCCCTCTACATCTGCAAGGTCACCTGCAGCTTTAGACGTCATTTCCAAAGTTTCCCCAGTGAGAGGAAAAGATCTCTCTAGCATCAGTTAAATCTCTGCAGAAAGAACCCTGATTGGTTGGTCTTGGGTCACATGTCTGAACCCTGGCCCAGTCACTATGGCTGTGGAAGTGGCGTTGTGTAGGGAGACATCTCCCATTCTGAGTTCAGGGCAGGCTGCAGGAAGAGTAGTAGTACCTTAAAGAAATATGGGCACAGGCTTGGTCTTGGGGCAATTGTTGAGAGGTAGCCACTCCAATCTGTGTTTGTACATTTATGAAAAAAGAAAATAAGAAAACTATAGGGATCACTTATTAAAGACTTACATATGTAATGGACCTTTAAATAAATTGTCCCACTGATTTCAAAGCACCGATTTAGGTGCAGTATTGATAACCTCATTTGACTTATGAAAAGCAAAGGTCCAGAGAGGTTAAAAAAAACTTGCCCAAGTTGAGCGCAGTGGCTCACATGTGTAATCTCAGTACTTAGGTAGGCCAAGGTGAGAGTATTGCTTGAACCCAGAAGTTGGAGACCAACTTGGGGAACAGACTAAGATCTCACCGCTACAAAAAAAAAAGTAGCCAGGCATGGTGGCACATGCCTGTAGTTCCAGCTATTCAGGAGGTTGAGATAGAAGGATCACTTAAGCCTGGGAGGTTAAGGCTGCTGTGAGCCATTATTGTGCCACCGTACTCCAGCCTAGGCAACAGAGTAAGATTCTAACTCAATCAATCAGTCATCAATCAATCAATAACTTGTCTAGAGTCAAATCACTGATAGCAGGAAGAGCTGGAGTCGTAACACATGCTGGTTCTGATCCCTAAGCCACTAGGCTATCTATGGCTGTTATGCCCCCATATCACGCCGCACACTGCAACCTTTCCCCAAAACAAATTTACTCATATCCTTCCCTCAGTTAAGCCATCAGTGGGCACCCCACTTTGCCTATAGGGTGAAGTTCAAATTTCTTGTCCTGTCTGACAGAACACTACCACCATCTCTGGCTAGTTCCCTCTTCCCTGCAAGAATTCTCATCCCCTGCCACACCTCCATTACTTTGTCTGAACCATTGTTAATGATCATGTTACATTCTGCAGTGGATATTTATATAGCTGTCTCCTCTGTTGGGCATTAAGGGTGGAAACATCACCCTGGCCTTAAGTGTGTCCCAGTCCTTTGTTTCCCCTGAGAAGACCGACATTCAGTGAACACACAATAATTAAATCTCCACTTTGGTGCCCATCCTCTTACCTACAATATACACAGTTCAACTTCCAGTATTGCCTGTCTTAGTTCGTTTGTGCTGCTATAACAAAATACGTGAGACTGGGTCATTTATAAAGAACAGAAATTTATTTCTCACAGTTCTGAAGACTGTGAGGTTCAAGATTAAGATGCCAGAAGACTTGGTGTCTGGTGAGGGCTCCTCTCTGTTTCCAAGGGAAGCAGCACCCTGTTGCTGCATCCTCTGGAGGGGATGAATGCTGTGTCCTCACATGGCAGAAGGGCTGGAAGAGGCAAACTTGCCTCCTCAAGCCCTGTTATAAGGCACTAATCTATTTATGAGAATAGATCCCTCATGGTCTAATTGTCTCCTAAAGACCTCACCTCTTAATACTGTTGCATTGGGAATTAAGTTGCACCATGAATTTTTGAGGGGACACAAACATTCAAACCATAGAATTCTACTCCTGCCCCCCCAAAACCCATGGCCTTCTCACATACAAAATATATTCATCCCATATCCATAGTCCCAAAAGCTTTAACTTGTTCTAGCATCAACTAAAAAAATCTAAAGTCTAAAGTTTCATCTAAACATCATCTAAATCAGATATGGGTGAGACTCAATGTGCAATTCAACCTGAGACAAGTTTCCCTTCCAGCTGTGAGTCTGCAAAATCAGATAAGTTACCTGTTTCCAAAATACAGTGGTGGGACCAGCATAAAAAAGACATTCCTATTCCAAAAGAAGTAGGAAAACAGAAAGGGGTAACTGTTGCCAAGTAAGTCCAAAACCTAGCAGAGCAAAAAATATTATATCTTGAGGCTAGAGAATAAAAAACTTTGACTCTATGTCCCGTCTTCAGGACACTCTGGAGCAGGAGCTGGGCCCCCATGACCCTGGAGTACCCTATCCCAATGATTTTGCTGGGTGCAGCCTATGTAGCAGCTCTCATGAGTTGGAGTTGCATGCAGGTGGCTCTACAGTTATGGGGTGTCAGGGACAGCTCCACCCGCATAATTTCTGTAGGCATTGCCCGAATGGGACTTTCTGTGGCAGCCCCTTCTCTGTGGTAGTTCTCTTTCTGGGTCCTGAAGCTTTCCAAGGGATCCTTTAAAATCTAGGTGAGGTAGCCAGGCCTCCTCAGCTCCTGCACTCTGTGCGTCTGCGCAGTTAGCCATGTGGATGCTGCCACAGTTTAACACTTGGCCTTCCAGATCAGCCAGCTGAGATAGACCTGGGCCCACATGAGCCACAGATGGGGCAGCTGAGGAGTGCTGTGCCCAAATGCAGGGAACAGAGGCGTGAGGTGGTCTTGGGCAGCAAGTTTCTAAGTTCCCTCCTTTGAAACCATTCTGCCCTCAAGGCCCTGAAGGCTGGACCTATGAGCAGAGTGACAGCTAAAACACTTTTAGGGTCATTCTTCCACTGTCCTGATGAACAGCATCTGGCTTCCTTCTGTCCCTACTAATCTCCTTCTCAAGGGGGTTGTTTGGCCACACCCTTGGTGTTTTCTCTCCAACATAGTTTTTTATTCTTATCAATCTGTTCAAGCTAACAATTTTTAAAAATCTTCAAGTTCTACTTCCCTTTTATTTATAAATTCCATCTTTAATTTGTTCTCTGTAAGAGAAGTCATATAGCAACCTCAACACTTTGCTTAGATATTTCTTCTGCCAAAGATCCTTCTAGTTCATTGTTCTTAATTGTGCTTTCCATAAAGCCCTAAGGCAGGGATACAATTTAACTAAGTTCTTTGCCACTTTATAACAAGGATGGGCTTTCTCCAGTTTCCAATAAGATATCCTTCAATTCTGTCTAAGACCTCATCAGAATTGTCTTTACTGTCCATATTTCTACCAATATTCTGATAACGACTCAAGTAATCTCTAAGAAGACTTAGGCTCTGTTGATAGCTCTTCTCTTCTTTAGAGCCTCCATCAGAATTGCCCTTAATGCCCTGTTCACAGCAATATAGGTTTTTTTTTAACCTGCAGTTCAAACTTACAACCTCTGCCAGTTACTCAGTTCCAAAACCACTTCCACATTTTCAGGTATTTGTAACAACACCCCACTCCTTAGTATCATCTTCTGTTTGTGCTGTTATGACAAAATACTGGAGATGATCATTTATAAAGAACAGAAATTTATTTCTCACAGTTTTGGAGTCTGAGAAGTCCAGGATCAAGGTGCCAGCAGGTTCAGTGTCTGGTGAGGGTCTCTGCTTCCAAGAAAGCTACATCCTCCAGAAGGTTCTTACATGAAGGGGATGAATACTGTGTCTCCACATGGAGGGGATGCTTTCTGCCTTCCCCTCCCCTCCCTTTCCCTCCTCCTCCTCTTCTTCCCTCCTCTCCCCTCTCTCCTCCTCTCCTCTCCGCCCCTTCCCTTCCCTTCTTTTTTCCTATCAAATGGGTATTGAAAGTTTGTCCTTATTTAAAAGAATCTCTATTGATCATGTGGGGAGTGGTCCTTATTCCAGAGAGCCCGGGAAGCCTGCCTGTAACAGACCAGCCTATGTTTAAATAACCAGATGGGGAAGCCCACAGGTCATGGCAAAGTTCTAGACAATGAAATGTCATCTTCTAAGTGGCTTCTTGTGGATGTGTTACCCCTCATTTGTCTCTCACAGGACTTGGACTTGTTTGTTTCCCAAAGTGAGATTGATGACCAGGTTGCTCAGAGGGTCTGAGCTCTGTGAGTGCTTGATAGACATTGGTTATCCTCATCTTCCCTGAATGGGATGAGATTCACCCACGAGCCAGTTCAAAGGACAAGCTGGGAAGAATCTGTCTGGAGGGTCTGGAGAAGAGGGAGTCTGCAGGTCAGACAGAGAGGAAGAAGGTGGGTTTGGGGATGTAGTAGAGCATTATGTCTGGGAGCAGACATGATGGGGAAGCTGGTGAGAACAACCTGAGGTGACCCATCCCTTGGTCCAGAAGTAGTGGGCCTGAGTTTTCTTTTCAGTTCTGTTATAGACTCAGTGTGAAGACACTGGCAAGCCCTATGTGACATCTACGCTAATGCTTGCTGACCATCTAGATTTAAATTCAATTACAGTCTGTGATGATTAATTTTATGTGTTTTCTTGATTGTGTCAAGAGGGTGCCCTGATAGTTGATTAAACATCATTTTGGTGTGTCTGTGAGGGTGTTTCTGGTTATTACCATTTTGATCAGTGATTGAGTAAAGCAGATTGCCTGCCCCTATTTGGGTGGGTCTCATCTAATCCACTGAAGTCCTGAATAGAACAAAAAGGCAGAGTAAAGGAGAATTTGCACTTTGCTTGACTGTCGTTGAACTGGGACATTGGTCTTCTCATGCCTTTGAACTGAAACTTGAGACAGAACTATACCATTGGCTTTCTTGAGTCTCCAACTTGCCAACTGCAGATCTGAGGCTTCTCAGCTCCTGTAATCACATGGGCCAAACTTATCATAAATCTCTTCATATATATTTCATATAAAATATTGGTTCTGCTTTTCTGGAGAACACTGACTAATACATGGCCCCTTTGGAACACTGGGAGTTTTATAGTTTATTTATGATGTCCCCTCTACTGACCTCCTTAAAGGAGATCTGCACAAAAGAGATGCTAGATAAATATTTCTGGAATGAATGAATGAATAAACACAGTGGATATTAGAAAACCCTAGAAAAATTTCTCATGAATAAATATAGTATATTGTCAAAAGGCATGGATTTTGGACTCACATAGGTCTGGGTTCATGTCACAACTCAACCACTAGTTGAGGAGTCAATAACATAAAATGCATGTTATAAAATGGAAAAACTCTTCTTCCCAGAGTTTTATGAGGGCTAAGTGAGGTAGGTCCTTTAGGAGGCAATACCTGAAGCACCCAACACATAGTAGATGTGCAGCATTATGTCTGGGAGCAACTTTGGACATGTGTAACTATGTCTGGAAGAAACTTTGAAGAATCAAGTAGGTCATGAACTTGACTTCAGGATGGGTTCCTGAGCCATCCCAGGCAGTCTGGACTCTGTAAAGAACTGGAGTGGTAGACTCCTTCTCTGCTCATGGCCATTAAAATGCTTGCTATGGTGACATTTGTTATTACTTTAGGTTTGAGGAATTTGCAATGGAGAGGCAATCTATTTCTTTTCTACTGTGATTCATTGGTAGTGGCACAAAGTGTGTGTGTGTGTGTGTGTGTGTGTGTGTGTGTGTGTGTAAGTAACAGAAAGAATCCTCTTATGGGCTCAATAAACTCAGAAAAATGTATATTTCATAGTATCCCATTCAATTGAGTTTTTAATAAAAAAGCATGAATATTAAACATTGTATTGGGTAAGGCCTTGGTGGAGTCACTTACCTGCTCTAGAGTTCAGTTTTCACCCTTGTCACGTGATGTAAATGACACCCCCTCTTTGTGGTGGGCACAGAGATGTACAACCCAGCTCTGTCCTCAAGAAAGGAGCAGTTGTTCCAGCTGTCTGTTGGCATACTATTTCTAGCTATAAGCCCTTATGGAGACTCTATCATGGGCAGAGCTGCCTCACCCAAGGTCACACCATTTCTGGAAGCCCAAGTCCAGTGGCTGCTGGAGGCAGGGAACGAAAGTTCAACATTTTGGCCCAATGTGGGAGCCCTCTGATGGGTAAAGGGCTTCCTGGGATGTGGGTTGTGATGGTCTGAATGTTTGTGTCTCCCCAAAGTTTGTAGGTTGAAATCCTAACCCTTAGTATGATAGTACTAGGAGGTAGGTTCTTTAGGAGGTGATTAGGTCATGAGAGTGGACTCCTTATGAATGAGATTAGTGTCCTTGTAAAAGAAGCCCAAGAGACCTTGTTTGCTCCTTATCTGGCATGTGAGGTTACAGAAAACAGTGCTCACCAGACACAGACTCTTCTGGGGCTTTGATGTTGGACTTCCCAGTTTCCAGACTGTAAGACATAAATTTCTGTCATTTATACATCACTCAATCTATAGTATTTTGTTATTGCGACCCAAAGGGACTAAGACATACAGAAAGGATTTAATTCTCCTTGAGGTGCCTGGGAAGCAGGTGCTGACAGATCTTCTAGAAGGAATCAGCTTTCCACGGGGGAATGGACTTGAGACTTCTTCCACTTAAAATGCTCCAACGGCACCGCTCTGGCCTAGGCTGTTACATGTCCTGCCTTTTTCCCTCCCAGCCCACACCTCACCTGATGCCAGGCTGATCTCTCACCTCCCCATTCTTCCTCACCCATGGGGCAAAATTCATGGCCCACACTTGCCTCCCACTCTGACCTTTTCCCCATGATGCTTCTCAGGCAGTCCGGCTGCCTTACTTATGTTGTTTCCTGTGCCTAGAATGTCTTTTTTTTCATTTTGCCTTCCTCCTTAGCTGAGTCCTACTTATTCAACAAGGCAGAACTCAGTTGTTTCCTGGACACACCTGGGCAAAAGTTATAGCTAATTTCTCTGTGCTTCTGCAGGTTCTTGGCACAACTTTATTACCCCACCCACCTGTGACTTTCATTGTGATTTTGTTTAATTGTCCAACTTCTCTGTCAGAATGTGGCTCCCCGCAGGAGGTGACCAGAGGTGACTGTGTCAGACTCATTCTGCTTCTCCAGGGGCAAAGCAGTACCTGGTCCATGGTGAACACCTAGTGTAGGTTTCTGGAAAATAATTGAATTGCCTTGAACTTTATTTTCTCATATTCACGTGTTCCTTCTTTTCACTCAGGCCTTAAGTACCTAGAGAGTAGGTGTGATTGATTTCAGATTCTTTTTATAATCATTATTGCTTTCTGACTCCCCTGCAGCCCCTCATGCCAGCCTGGGCATGTTATGGTGTGTGATAAGTAGCTTTTGGATGAGACAGTGGGTGACATTTCATTCTTCTAGCTCCAGAGCTCACCTCAGTGTCTTCTATCTTACATGGACATGCTGTCAGAGAATATTTTTATCATCCTGTCATGCTTAGAAAGCCAGGCCCTTGATCCAAGTCATTTCTAAGTCAAAAGTGATATAGTCTCCAGATCCTTGTGCTCAGAGAAAATCCCTGCTTCGAGACATGTGGCGTGTGCTTTTGCAGTGCATCTTGCACACCTGTGGGGTGAGGAAAGGTAATTTAACACCTGTTCAGTCTTCCCTTGTGTCTCTGCAAGTGGGTTAATGGAATGGCCCATACAGTGTTAAGAGAAGAGTTGGAGCCCATCAGTGCTGCAGACAATGAACACCTCAGGCAACAGGCTCTGCCCCCTACATGGCTCCTATTCACAGGGACAGCCCCTACTGGTCTGCATCCCAAAGTCCGGCTTCTCTGGTAATAACACACCTTCTCAGTGGTTCTCTGCAGGCTCCATTATGTAGAGAGTGCTCGAGGGCATGGTGCTGGGTTGCTGCTTATTGGATCTGTCCACTATGAGTGCTAGAATCCAAGATGCAATTGTTACTGTGGTGTCCCAGCTTTATAGTCCCCTAGGTTCTGTAAACTTGCAAAACCATTCACTGAGAAATACAACCCAAAATAAGAGATAAAGTGTATTGGATTTACCAAACAGCTACTTTAATGATTATTGTCCTTTCAAGTAAAATAATATATAGCCTGGATATGATGTTAATTTCCCATCTCTATATATTATCTAATATAAGCCAGATTGGACAGAGTTTATTTCAGTATTGGGAATGGAGGTTAGAAATACAGAACAGTGAAGCTGCATCTTATTTTCTATTAACTAATGCCAATTCGATGGGAGACAGAAAGAGATGAAGAGAGCAGAAGAGGAGAGAGCAACTTATGTGGTCTGGTGATTACGCTTGCCTTTCTCAATGAGCATGTCTCCAGCTAGGAGTGAGAGATGCTGGCGAAGCTGTTCTGCCATTCGTCTTGGGACCTGTGAGCCTCTTACAGGATGAGCCCCTGACTGTGACCCCAGCACTTACCTGACACCTGTGCTTCTTGCACACTGCCCATGACTGAATAATAGTAACACCTTTTACTGAGCAGGGCTGTATGAACCCAATGAGGCAAACCACAGTTTATGACAATTTGAGAGATCCTTGGAGAGCAATTTTGACAGATTTATTTGCCTTATGTGCTGAACTTTAGACCCTGATCCTTGGGCCAGATGTAATTCTACTACAATGATAGCAGTGATGATAACGTTAGCCATCATTTACTCGTTTTTCACTCAGCCCAGTCACCATGACTGGTGCATACCATGAACTATCTTTGTCTCATCTTCATAATAGTTTTATATAGGAGATATCATGATGTTTTTGATGCAATAATTTTAACTGAGGTACACATTTCATAGAGTATGCTTTGGTTACTCTTTTCATATGTGCATACACATGGAGCCACCACCCTGATCAAGAAGTAGAACACTGCCATTCCTCATCAAGTTCCCCCATGCCTGTTCCTTGTCCACACTGTCCTCAGCACAGGGACCATTATTTTGACTTCCTTTTTTTCTTCTTCTTTTTTTGAGTCAAGGTCTCACTCTGTCACTCAAGCTGAAGTGCAGTGGCACAATCATAGCTCCTCCTATCTCAGCCCTTCAAGTAGCTGGGACTATAGGCCTGTGCCATCATGTCTGGCTAATTTTTGTACTTTTTTGTGGAAAGAAGGTGTTACTATGTTGCCCAGGCTAGTCTTGAACTCCTCGGCTCAAGTGATCCTCCCACCTCAAGGCTGGGATTACAGATATGATCCTCCAAAGTGCTGGGATTACAGATATGAGCCACCATACTCGGCTCATTATTCTGACTTCTAAACCCATAGCCTATAGTCTCATGTTCTAGGAATTAACATAATGAAATAATGCAATCGATATTTTTTAGTATCTGACTTCTTTTGCTCAACATAATGTTTTTTGTTGTACTTATCAATTTTTTTAAATTGCTGTGAAACATTCCATTGAACAAACATACCACAATGCATATATATCCACACATCAGATTTTTTTTCCATTTTATAGATGAAAAATGGAGGCCTGGTGATAAGTTATGTAATGTCACATAACTGGAAAGTGCTACAACATGGGTTTGAACAGAGAGGTTCATCACACACTAAAGGTGCTTAGCCACTATCTCATTTGGTTCACATTATTTTCTCTTGCAGATTAGAAAACTGAGACTGAGGGAGTGGTGGATGACCTGCCCAAGGTTCACTCAAGGTACAGACAGGGCAGGGCTGGCACAGAGGTCACAGTAACTCCAGCTTTCTAGTTCTGGAAGAGAAGGAAGCACAGAGCAGATGAATATATGCAGACTAAATGCAAGTATGTTGACAAAAAGGTGCAATAAATGTACCTGTATCACTAGCCCATTACACTGCCTCTTTCTTGCCTGTTTTCTGCAGGTGGATAAGCCTTGAAAATTCAGACACTTCCCAGGATAGAAGGCGAGGCCATTGCTAAAGCCCAACTCTCCATCCCTTTTCTCAGTCTTGATTCCTGAATTTACAGAAGAGGTATTACTTTGATGTTTGAATCGTGCCTTTGATCAAAAGCTTGCTGGCTTCTTCGTGTCTCTTAGAACAAGACAGTAGTTCTATTGTGCTGGCGTGTGTTGTAACATTTTGGACAGCAGAAATGACATTTACATGAAATAGCTATCCTTGGAATGCATGAGATAAGACAATTTCAACAGCTCATCGAAGAAGAGTCCCCAGCGTTGACTTTAAATCAAACAGAAGTAATAGTGTGTCATCCTGCCTTCCCCTTCTCTACCTTGTGTTAATTAAAATCCTGATAGCAGAACTCAGTCAACATCCATACGAGGAAGACCAAAGCACAGCTTAAAAATGTTCAGATGAAAGAACAGTTAATCAGAATTAAAACAAAAACACCCCCTACACAGTCTTCATTTTCATTTGGCTTCTACTGGATGAGATGATTAATATGCGAAGGTAATTTCTATGGACCCCCCTCCCCGTTGTACTTCCCGAACTGAACCATTTGAAATAATTGAACAATTACTTTGTGGAATGTTATCAAAGTTTATTAAATTGTTCCCATCAGCTCTGTCCAATTACCAAATTCACTTGATTTGCATATTGCAAGGCAGAGTGGTGCAAAGGGTTCCCAGAGTAGAACCTATTTATTTTTGAGCAGAGAGAAGTTGTAAAGTTCTTTTGGCTCAAGTAATTTCCTCTTACAGATTAGGAAGCTGAGGCTCAGGGGGAAAATGACCTGCCTTAGTTTCATACAAGGTCCAGACAGGGCAAGGCTGTGCCGCTGCTGCCCACACCTCTCCATCTGCTTGCAAGACACCAAATGGGCAACCCCCATGTTGTCCTCACTGAGGCCAGGGTGTGCTTCCATGTTTCTGAATGTCTCAATTAGTTCCAATTTAGACATGGCATTGAGCATATACTTAACATGCAAATCCATTCTGACAGGACAGGAAATAATAAAGGCAGATTATTCCACCTCAATTTAGTAGCCCAAGTAACTTGAATTTGTTGAAGCGACAAGCTGATAATCCTAAATGAAACATTGTTCTCTCTTTGGGTGCGAGAAACTAACTCTAAACACTTTCCATCTCCATCCCTGTCTCAGAATCTTCCTCTAACATCTCATTTGGTCATTGCTTTTGTTTTTAAACTTTTATTCTGGAACTTTACCAACACATGAATAAGCTAGAGAATCATATAATGCACCCCACATGGAACCATCACAGAGTTTAGCAATGACCAACACATGGCTGGTCATAGTCTATCTCTGTTCTCTCATGTGTCTGCGTTCACTGTGTCATGTTAAAGCAAATCACAGGCATTGTAACATTTTGTTCATAATTTCTTCAGTATAGACCTTGCTGGGTTTTTTTTTCATTCCATAAGTGTTAATTGAGTGTCTGCTATTTGCCACACGCTGGTACTGGGAATGTGGTGGCAAGAAACCCAAGACTACAAAAACACTTACATTTTGCACTTGAGCTATGTATAGTCCGGTGAGAGAGAGGACACGAAATAATCATACAAATAAGTGAAATGAATTCAGCAAAAAAAAAAAAAATATTGTGTTTTGACAGAGAATCAGTGCGTGTAGGGGGATAATTTAGCTAGGTAGGCTGCATGATTAATACCGGATTGATTTTCTTTTTTTTTCTTTTTGCAAGTGTATATTTTCTTTCTTGATATAGATTTTATTATTATTATTATTTTATTTTAAAGATGTGGAGTAAAATTCAGGGTTAGGTACATAAGTGGTCATTAGGCAGGTAAAATTTGGATACCCTTAATTATGTTATGTACCCCCACCCCGGCAATGTCCTACTACCGCCAATTCCTTTCTTATAGTATTGATAAATGTTCAGGGTCCGCTTATGAGTGAGAATATGCAGTACTCAGATCTTTGTTTCTGTGATAGATCACTCAGTATTATAGACTCTAAATCTGTCCAAGGTGCTGTGAAGTCCATATTTTGTTTTTCTTTGGCTGCGTGATATTCCATTGTGCATAAGTACCACATTTTCTTTATCCAGTCCACTTTCAATGGGCAGCACAGTTGGTCCCATGTTTTTGCTATTGTGAATAATGCTGTAATAAACTTGCATGTGCAAATATCTTTTTGGTAGAATAATTGAGTTCTGGAAATAATATATTTCCAGAAAGGGGATTGCTGGGTTGTATGGAAGGTCAACTTTTAGATCTTTCAGAAATCACCACACTGTTTTCCACAGAGGCTGTACTAGTTTATACTCCCTCAGTATAGAAGCATTCCCTTTTCTCCACATCCTCTCCAGCACCTGTTGTTTTTTGAGTTACTGATGATGGTCATCTCGACAGGTGTTAGGTAGTATCTCATTGTGGTTTTAATTTGTATTTCTTTGATGACTAGTGAGGCTGAGCATTTTTTCATGTATCTGTTGGCTGCTCGTATGTCTTCTGAGAATTGTCTATTCATATCTTTTTGCCCATTTAAAAAATAGAGTTGATTGTTTTTTCCTTTCAGCACATTTGTGTTCCTGGTAGATCCTGGCTGTTAAGCCTTTGTCAGATATACAGTTGGGAAATATATTTTTTCCCATTCTGTGGGCTGTCTCCCCACTCTCTTTTGCTTTGCAGAAGCTTTTCAGTTTGATGAGGTCTTACTTGTCTATCTTATCTTTTGTGGCATTCACTTTTGGAGAGTTGATCAAGAATTGATTGCCTATTCCAATTTCCATAAGGTGTTTCCTATGTTTTCTTCTAGGATTCTAATAGTTTGAGGTTTTACATTTAGGTCTTTGATCCATTTAGGGTTGATTTTTGTGTATGTGATAGGTAGGGGTTCTGTTTCAATCTCCGACATGTGGTCAGCCAGTTTTCCCAGCACCATTTACTGAATAGGTCCTTCTCTCCCCGGTGGTTGTTGATGGAGGCTTTGTCAAAGATAGATTGGTTTGTCAAAGATAGATTGGTTGAGAAATTGAGGTTTTGCTTCCAGAATCTCTATCCTTTTCCATTGGACTATATGCCTGTTTTTGTACCAATACCAGGCTGTTTTGATTATTGTAGCTTTATAGTAGAGCTTGAAGTCTGGAAGTGTGATACCTATTGCTTTGTTTCTTTTGCTAAGGTTATTTTTTGCTATTTGTGATCTTTTTTCCATATCAATTTCTGTATTGTCATTTCCAGGTCTGAGAAGAATGATGTTGGTAATTTAATGGGTATTGTGTTGAATCTGTAGTTTGCTTTGGGTAGGATGGACTTTGATTGTGACTTCTTTGATTTCTTTGAGCATTGTTTTGTAGTTTTCATTGTAAAGGTCTTTTACTTCTCTGGTTAGGAAGGTGCCAAGGTATTTCATTTTTTTGTGTATGGCTATTGTGAGTAGGATTGTGTTTTTTTATTTGGATTTCCGTTTGTTTATTGTTGGTGTATAGGAATGCAACTGTCTTTTGCACATTTATTTTATACTCTGAGACTTTGCCAAAGTCCTTTATCAGTGCAAGGACTTTTTGACAGATTCCTTTGGGTTTTCAAAGTATAGAATCAGGTTTCCACAGAGGGACTTCCTCTTTTCCTATTTGGATGCCCTTGAATTTCCTTTTCTTGTCTGATTGTTCTAGCTAAGACTTCCAACACTATGTTGAACAGAAAGGTTTTTTTTTCTTAAGATCACTATATTTTATGTCAAAGAAATGTGTGCTATATGAAACTTAAATAATGAATATTATGCAGCTATTAAAATAATATTTTTAATGTGGGAAAATATTTTTCATAATTTAAGAAAATTAAAATACTAACAGTAAGTACAAAGGCTCCCATTCTGTAACACATACACAGAATCCAAAAGGATGTGCATCAGACTGTAGTTTCTTTTTATTATTTTGACTTATTCTGTTTCTCCTTGCCTTTTTTCCCTATGAACACTGCATTATTTGTGTAATAAAAAGAAAAGAACCTGGTAGTTTAAAGCCAACCAGAAAGACCATGTGAGAGGGTGGAGATGGGAGGCCGAGTTCCACTAATTGGATTGTAGGAAGATGTAGCAAGGAAGAAGAAATGACCCATGGCATGTGGTGGGGAGGGGAGCTGCTTAATCAAACTCAGTGATAACAGGGGTGAGAGTGATTATGCTTTTTTGATTCAACAAATGTTTAAGCACTCACTCTGGGCCAGGCATTATGCTGGATTTACAACTGAGAGTTGAGGGAAAACATTTTAGACTCTTGCTCTTCCAAGTGCAGTTTCTAGACCAGCAGCATTGGCATCACCTGGGAATGTGCTAGAAATGCAGAATCCGAGACATCCTGAATCAGAATCTATTTGCAATAAGCTCCCCAGGAGATTCAAATGCACATTAAAGTCTGAGAAGCCCTGGCCTAGAGCAAGGTATCTTTGGCAGCTGAGCCTGTGTCTCATTTGTTTCTGCTTCTGCCCCTTGTTCAGCTCTTTCTGAGGAGGGTGTGATGGCAATGTCTGGGTGGAGACTGGCCCTGGAAGTAGGGTTCCTCATGCACCTTGTTGACTGAGTGAAGAGATGTTTGTCTGTATGCACTGTTCTCACCCTTACCCACAGCCTGTACTTACACATCCTTGCCAAGGAAGTGTCTTCAGACACCTTTGCCAGGCATTTGAGGCCCATGACAGATTAGGTCTCTGTCACATTGATCTTTTTTTATTCTTGAGCATCCATGAATATTCTCAACTCTCTGCCTTTGCCCCTGTGGCCTGCCCCCGCATATGTACTATGAAAAGACTGATCCACTCCTTTCCTGTTCTTTAAAGCCTAGATGCTGTGCTATCCCTTCTAGGAAGCTTTCCAGACACAGGAGCCTCCTTTGCCTCATTTCAGAGGCCTGACTGTGCTATTCCCTGGTCTTTTATGCATCTGTGCTGTGAAAACCTTCAACTCCCAAAGCCTCGGTTTCCTCACTTGTAAAATGAAGATAATAATTCCTTTTTTCACAAGGCTGTCTTGAGGGTAAAAATCACAAGTGTACATAAAGCAGTTAGGATGCTGTCTGTTTAGCATATTCCAGGAAGCTTTTTATGCTTATTAGTATTGGAAAACATTCAATCTCATGATAATTCTATGTGGTAAGTACTTTTATTCTCCTTATTTTACAGGAGACAAAGATACAGAGCACAGAGAGGTTGAATGACTTGCCCAAGGTCACCAGAGCAAGTGAAGGAGAAACCAGAGGTGAGCTCAGACAGCCTAATTCAGATGTGCACACTTTTTATTGTGGTAAGAACACAACATGAAATCTATCCTCTGAAATCTTTAAGTGTACAATACAGTATAGTCAACTACAGGCACAATGTTGTATTCCAGGTCTCTGGAACTTTTAAATCTTGCATAACTGAGTTTTTATTCCCATTGAATAGCAAATCCCTATTTCCTCTTCCCTCAGCCCCTGGTAACCACCATTCCACTCTCTGCTCCTGTGAGTTAGACTATTTTAGATTGATCATATTTGTCCTGTGTCTGGCTTATTTTCACTTAGCATAATGTCCTCCAGGTTCGTCCATTTTACCACAGATGACAGGATTTCCTTTTTTTAAAAGACAGAAAAAGATTGCATTATATGAACATGGAAATTGAAACCCTTGTACACTCTTGGTGGAAATGTAAAATGGTGCAGCCACTATGGAAAATAGTATGGAATTTTCTCAAAAAGTTAAAAAGAGAACTACCATATGATACAGCCATCCCACTTCTGGGTATTTATCCAAAATAATTGAAATCAAGATCACGAAGTGATACTTGCACTCCAACATTCATTGCAGCATTATTCACAATAGCCAAGATGTGGAAACAACCTATGTATCTATCAACACATGAATGGATGAAGTACACACTCTCATATACCTGAATTAGGTGGTCCATGTTATCCCCCATCCTCACCCCCTAAAACCAAGTCCATAGGGTTGCATAAATCAGTGCATGTTGGTTATACATTTTCATATCAACAAGCTCAATTTTAAGCGCTGTGATTCTAGCCGGAATGCAGGCATTCTCTCCATCCCACTGGCTGGCTCAGATGTCTTGGAACAAAGATGAATACAGGTTTTCTTGTGAGGAATTGTGGTCTTCTTCATGGTCTTCTCTAGCATTGGACAGATGGTCCAGACACCTTCCTGCCCACCCACAGCATCAGCAATTCTTTCTGGTTGGAAGCTAGCTGTTGGAAATAAGGAAAGAGCCCGGATTTGGAGTTAGGAGACCTAATTGGAACTCCTGCTCCTGGATTCAAACATTGTGTGCTTGTCATTTAATTTCTCCGGGCCTCAGTTATCTCATCAATAAAAATAAGGACCGTATTATCAACCTCACAGTATTTTTTTGAGAGTTGAATGGGAGCATGGACAGAAAGATCTTTCAGACTATTGATATTCAAAAACATAATCCACTAGAAGCGACAAGTTTAAGTGCAGAAACCATATGCAGTTATTGGACATAACATTTTGCATTCTTTCTTTTGCTTGAAGTTAGATCCCAAATAGAGTTAAAATGCCAGTCCACAATCACTTTAAATAATTACATATTATATCCTTGGGTTGACGTGGACCTTTTATATTCAATATGATATAATGAACATCCTTAAGCATCCTTGTGCTTTTTGACTTATAGCTTAGGACAAGCTCCTAGATTTATTATTAGTTGGAAGAGAGATATTATGTGTACTGTTTTATTCCTTAAGTGTATTTAAATTTTGTTTTCTCATAACACTGTGCAATTTTTATCACAACTTTGTTAGCTTTGGATTTTTACCATTAAAACATAAAAAAAAAAAAAAAAATCCCCCTCTTGTGTTTGACAAAAACACAGCTCAGGCATCACCTAGTCAGCTGAGTTCCTTTCACATCCTCATCGTATTGCCTTTATCACATCAGTGACAAGTAATTTATTTTTAAGTTTCTCTTCCAGCACTCCCACCCAGATGTGAGGCAAATGAAGACAGAGTCAAGGACTATCTTTCACAGCCAGAACAGAGGAGGCTGATAATACTTTGTTGAAATCATTTCTGTTATTTTGCTAAACACTAATACTCACATTATAGTGTTTAATTTATTTTTATGTTTTGAGTCTGGTTCTCACTCTTTTGCCCAGGCTGGAGAGCAGTAGCACCATCATGGCTCATCACAGTCTCAACCTCCTGGGCTCAGGTGATCCTTCCATCTCAGCATCCAAGTGTGGTTAGCACTATAGGTGTGCACTACCACACCTGGCTAATTTTTTTTTCTTTTTTTTATCTTTTGTAGAGATGAGGTCTCGCCTATGCTTGTCTTGAACTTCTGAGCTCCAGCAATCCTCCTGCCTCAGCCTCCCAAAGTGCTGGGATTAAAGGTATGTGCCACTGTGCTTGGCCTATAATGTCTTAAATAAAACGTAAATTTAGTGTTGCCTTGAGATGGTGGATGTTGGATTAGAACCCAGGCTGTATTGGACTCTGAGGAGTTCTAGGGAATGGTCTTTGAGGTTTATCAAAGCACAGCAGCATTGCTGTGATAAAGTGCTGGCAAAGCCTAACAGTTTCATACTTTGTAGAGGAAATTTGGGTCTGAAACCCAGTAAACTGATTATAGATAAGATGCTTTCCATCAAAGACATGCTGATGCAGGCTGGGAGTTGTTGGCAACACTCGTACCACCTGATTTAGTCAAATGCAGTCCCTCGTCTGAAGAGACAATGGTTGAAAATCCAACCTGGATATTATTGCAGTGAGGGAGGCTGTTTTCAAAAGAGGTTTTGAAAAACTTATTTTGAGCTGGAAACCAGACTGCAACAAGGACTTGGTTGGTGAGGAGGCTATGTATAAAGAATGTGTCTGCCGTGGTTTCAGGCGGGCCGGTAGTGATGCTCGGGAAGGCAGAGGCTGGTGGGAGGAAGAGGGATGTCAGTTAGGGCTCAGTTGGAGAATACTTGGAAATCACAAAGGAGAGATGCTTGATATGTTACAGGGAAAGAAAAAAAACACAGCTAGGGAAGATCGGCTGCCAGACTCCAGGAAGGAAGTGGAAGGAGAGAGAGGGATTAGGGAAGGAAGGTTTTTGTGGGGCATGCCTATCGGGTCTTATGGGATACATCACCTCTGAGGTCTCACTGAAGGGATGCAGGGGAGAGAGGCAGCCTGGTAGAGGGGCCAGGGCTGTGCCTCCTGTTACCAATCACCTACCTCTGCACCCCTTCCCCAGCCACTCTCCCATCCCACTATCCCAACCCTCCTCACCCTCACCCCTCTTGCAGTTTGAAGCCCCAGACATGTACCAGCGGGGTTTTTGCAAAAATTCTTGAGGGCTGTCTTATTGTTTTTTCTCTTTACAACAGTCCATCATCTAGCTGCTGCCTGGAGTAAGTGACCTTTCAAATAAATTAATCCGGTCTCATCATTCCTCCATCAAAAAATCTTTGATCATTCCCCTGACTTCTGGGAAGTCTCTTTGGTGTGGCATTCAAGGCTTTCACCAGCTGCTCCACACAGATCTTTCTTTCTGTCATCTTCAGCCATATTACCCCTCCTCATGCTTCTTTCCTTTCAGACTCCTGTGGTGATTTCCTTTCTCAGACCCATATGCTTTTGTATAATTGATTCTATCATTCTATAATATTCCTCCCCTTGTCCACCTGCAAAATTCACACTCATCCTTCAAGTCCCAGTTTAATGTTCCATACTGTATGCTTTATGGGCACTTCCTTGCTCCCATTTGAACGAGAGCGGGAGTGTTAAAGGAACAAAGGTCTAGCCACACACCAGGGCACAAGGTGCAGATAACTTTGTTGAGGGTGTAGGAGAGAGCGGAAACTGACATAGAGCTCTTATAATGTACCTTGAAACTCACAGACCTGATCATCTTTGGACATTTCAAGGATTCTAAGAAGTAGAGAAAACCATGGGTCCAGGGTGCTACAGTGACTTTTCTGAGCTCATCCAGTTATCATGGGGCAGAACTGGGACTGGAACCCATGTCTTCTGGACTCCAAGGCCTATGACATTAGGCAGCGTCCTCAACCCTGAAATTGTAGCTTGGAAACACTGCTCTTTCATCCAGTGAGGATACTTTCGTTTTCTATAGGTTGGAATGAGGAATCCAAGGCCCTAAAATGTCTTGAATTGCCTGTCAGTATTGCGAGAAGCTGTTAATGCCATTAAGGGACAGAGATATTTTAACAAAACATTTTCCCCTCCAGGGTTGGAAGATGACATGTTTCTTGGTCATCCTCAGGTAGTCAGATATTTCTGACACCTGATCCATCTGGTTGCTGAGTACGCTGGGTAAGATGGGCCATACTCCTGTAGCCAAGGAATGAGATGCCTTGCCCCCTCCTTGGAGGCCTTCACACTTTATGTTCCCTTTCTCCCCTTTTTGCCTGAATGTCTCTCGCTTCTTCAGACATCAGCTTAGATGACCCTTCCTTGGGGATGATGTTCCTGAATTTAGAACCCCTCATGTACTCTGTCTGTCTGCTCCATGGAACTTGTTTCAATTGGAGTTACATTCGAAAGCAAATTGGAAGAGTTGTTTGTTTAGTTGTTGTCTCCCCTGCTGCACTGTGAGGGCCACAAGGAGATATGGTGTTATTGTTGCTCCTTGCTTTCTTTTCAGCCCCTTCTCTGTGCCTGACACATAACAGGCAATAAATTTTTGTGGACTCAATGAAGGACACTTAGTAGATGCTCAATGCCTGAGCACTTAGTAGATGCTCAATGGCAGACTGAGTGGTTCTGCTGACTCTCTGCCGCTGAGAGGCAGAATTGGGAGAAAAGAAGTCTGGACCAAGGCTCTAGCCCCAACTCTAACAGTCCACTTGAACATTTCAACCTCAGTCTCCTTATCTGGAAGATGAGCACTTGGACAAAATGACCATTAAAATTTCTTCCAAGAACTGTAGTTGAAAGTTAGGTTGGCAGGATGTGGTAAAAATGGCCTAAACTGGAGTCTGGGGCTGAAAATCTATTTACAGCTCTTCTAGCACATGCCCTCTGTGATTTTAGGCAAGTTACTTGACCATTATGAACTCCAGTTGACCCATCTTGAAATGAAGCTCTTGGATGAGACAACCGCCAAGACACCATCTATGTCAAATACATCAGACTTTGTGGTGAATGAGAGACCCTGGAAATTCTGATGGAACCTACCTGGTTTCTTCTGGTCTACATATTACCAGGTGGGATAGTCAATTATATCCTTCCTCTGAGCAAAATTCTTCAACTTTAAAATATAGGTGGATAGCCTGGTGTGGAAGCATCCACATCCTAGTGGGAATTGGAAGGCTTAGTTTTTCGGTCCTGACTCTATAGCAGTCTGCTGTGTGACCTTGAGTTAGACACTTTCCTTCCCTGAGCCTTAGGAGTTACAATTGAAATGAAGAGGAATTAGATAATCCACAAGGTCCCTTTCAGTTAGAACATTATTTCACTTTAAATGGCATGTAGAAATTTTACCACACAGCCAAACACAAATAAGCTTCATTTAGGCTGTCTTGTGAGAAGAAAGCCCATTATTTGATTGTGTCCACCCTGGGCAACTGGTGGAACTCCAGGAGTCAGTTGAGGTTTATCCAATATGGTTCTGTCAGAGTATCTGAAAGGAGATCTTTTCTTCCAATTTAGTGAAATCTTTGACGTGATATGGTGAGGGCACTCCAGTCTACACCAGATGAGAACTAGATACAAACTAGCATATGAAGAACTCAGCTGACACTGATCTTGGACCCTCATTCCTTCTCACCAAGGATTTGAAAGACTCGTAAATATGCTCCTGGAATAAAGGGGGAAATGATCATTCTTCTTCCTATAAGTTCTGTAGGTTTTCTTCTTTATTTTCAATATAGTTCTTGTCACACTCAAAGCACTCATTCATTCTGCTGATATTTATTAAGCCACTTACTGTGTGTTCTGTTTTATGAGGCTGTAGCAGGTAACAACACAGGTAGAGATCCCTGCCTTGTGGGCCTTACCTGCTCATGTGAGGAGACAGAACATAAGCCAAGAGATGGATCTACCACATGTCAGGTGGTGATGTATGACGGGGAGAACAAACAGCAGGGAAGGACACAGGGTGCCCACAGGCACTCTGCTGTGGGCTGACTGGACAAGTGAGGTGAGGAGAATGAATGAGGGAGTGAGCCAGATAGGTATCTGGGAAGAAAATTGTCTGCTTTTGCTTTTAAGGGGCCTCTGCAACTCAAATGTTCAGGAAGCCTTTAGGTGTAAGACTCCATCTTTTGTGTCTCTCTAATATCCTCTTCTCTAATGCCCAAATGCAATGTGGTAACTTTCTTTATCTCTATCCAATCTGATCCTTTGGTTTTTGTGTTCTTCAAGAACTAGTAGGGAGTGGTGGTATCTTGTGCTTTGTTTGCGCTGAAGCAGAGTCCCCTTTGGGCAAACGTGGCTGCCATGACATCGTCTGTGCAACACCGTCTTACTTTTCCTGGAAACAGTATTGCAGAATTTGAGGGCCGATTGCTTCATGTTCAATGTTGTGAGGGCTTCAAAATGATCTTTCAGAATTCACTCATTAATGTTCATTAAGTGTCTGGGGGAGATTCAATGCCTGACAAAATGGCCAGTGTGGAATTACTGAAGCAGGAGACTTTGGCATATAAATGAGGACTTTTCTAGCTTGCACACCTGGTTGTTGAGAAAGGGACACTGCAAATCATGGCAGGAATGCTCATCAGGAGGGGCCGCAATCACAAGTGCCAGATATTTGGCTCTTTTGTTTGTCAGTGATTCATGAAGTGATTATCAACATTCCAAACCACTTCATGAATCAACCAGGAGCTGGAAAAAGACTTAGCCGTAATGAGCTCATTTCCGTGGAAATAAGACCAGACCCACTGGTGGGTCAAATAGTTGCTGTGCCTTAGACTTCACACCCACCCCTCCTGCCACCTCCTTGTATCTGACAGGCTCATTTTAGGCCTCCTTATCCTTTATCTTCTCAGCCTTGTCATTGCCTTGCTTCCTCATCCAGGAACCTGGAAAAATGGTGGAATCAGAGTCTTTCTTTGATCAGCTTGGAGGTGGGCATCTCTTGGGGTCTGCTGTGGGCTGAATTGTGTCCCCATCAAATTTACATGTTGAATCTGAGCTTCCGTAGACCAGATTGTGACTTTATATGGGGTTAGAGCTTTTAAAGATGTGACTAAGGTAAAATGAGGTCAAATGGGTGGGCCTTAATTCAGTATGACTTGTGTCCTTATAAGGAGAGGTTTGGACACAGAAGTTTACAGAGGGAAGCTATGTGAAGAAACAGAGAAGATGGCCAGCAGACTTCCAGTCTCCAGGACTGTGAGAGAATACAATTTTTGTTGTTTAAACTACCCAGTCTGTAATAGTTTGTTGTGGCAGCTGAGCAGACAAATACAGGGTACTTAAATGCATATTTCTCTTGGGAAGCATTTGTGCATCCATGTTTTATGGACAAGGCTGCACTGGCAAGGCACCTTTTCTGGAGGCTGCTGAGTTCCTTTTCTTGGGGGCATAACACCTTCTTCCCACATTGCGGGAGTTGGTTGTCCTTTGACACTGACACTTGCCATTTGAACACATCAGGCTATTGAGGGCCTCCTTACTAATGCACCAGTTTCTATATTGTCTTAGCTTGTTTATCCCCAGAATCAGATTCTAAGACAAATACTGGGTACACAGGGTTTATTTGGGATGAGATTCCAAGAAACAGAAGGAGTAGGGGTGAGGGCGGGGGTGAGACAGGGAAGAGAGCAAAGCTAATAAGCAGGATGTTCATGATTGAATGACCACATGGGCAACTGGGCTTATTCTCACTGGGGACTTTCTGAAGAGTATACGGGTCATACCTAACATTATCCCAACAAGGGCCAAGACAACTGGGGCATTTATTCACAAATGTCCACCCCTCACTGGCTGAGGGTCTCATCTGAGACATTAACTCTCTACACTCTAGCTTGTTTTTCTTACATGGGGAAAGCATGCTTTTTCAGCGAGCCAAAGCCCTTAGATGGTGATGGAAAAGATATTGGCATGCATGAGAATTATTGGCTAGTGACCCCCAGAGTGGGTTGAGGGGGTCTGAGGTGGTGCTGATAGTGCTAGTTACACAGAGCCCCTTCCTCCTCAGACCTCTTCTTCCATGGGCTACAGCAGGTGCACCAAGCCCACCCAAATGGAAAGTGCTATTTCTCCTCTCTCTCTGGCTGAGTTTTCAACTCCTTTCCAACTGGCGTTTGCTCTGTTAACACCTGGCTTCTGGTTCAGATGCAGGACTTCAATAGAGTCACTTCTGTTCTTCTGGACTCCCCCTCACCTAGATGAAAGGCAGAGTCTCGCAGAAACCAGAATGAAAGGATTCCTCGGCCAGGTCTCTTTTCTGTTTTCAGATCTCTGCATCCTGTTGCTTCAGAGAATCCTGAGTTAGCTGGGCAGCGCAGCAGCGGGATTAAGAAGTATTTCTGGAGCATTAGCTATCCGTTCTCAAATAGCCATATTTGAAAGTGGCGCCCTTCTGGGTTCTATTCTGCTGGCCCCTTTTAAAGCAATTGTGATATAATTTCAAGAAGATTGTACTCTCTGAATAGTTCAATAAGTGTTTTGATATGACCTCCAAAATTCCAGATTTGGGAACTGGGAGAAGTATCCCAAATATTTGTGTCAAGTATTAAGTTCATTCAATTTTTCTGTCTGAGAAGAAAACATGCCAGAAAGAATGGCCACACTTTTAGTGTCGAGGATAAGCCCCCAGGGGCACACCACTGGAGGGTGAGGAAGAGAGGCTTCTGGTTGAGAGTTTTCAGAAGTTGGATCAAATGCCAGAAAAACCAACTCTGACCACAAGAGGGTTGAAAAGGCTCAACAATGGAGTCACTATTAGACTGATAATTTGGGTTTCTCCCAAATCAGAGTTGGAGACAAGGACCTGAGGTGTAGATTGTTTGTCTGGAAAGTAGTCCTAGAAAGTTCAGTGGAAAAAGAAAGAAAGAAAGATAGGGAAGGGAAGAAAACCAAAAAGGGATGCATGAATGAGTTGGTGAGTGATCAGGGTGCTGGGTCTCAGTTCTCACTCCTGTCTCCCAGTGGCTGAGATGTGTTTCTGGGCAAATGGATTCCCCTATACTTCCCAATGTCTGTAAGCCTACTGAGTGACCTTCTTTGGGGTCCACTTGAAGAGAGACATTGCTATCCTTCAAGGAACTGTCCATCACAGCTGTGCTGAAATCAGAGAGACTGAGGTTATGGGGTACAGAGCATCACAAGCCTCTGCTACAAACCTTTAGTTTAAAGAGCTAAGCTTCACCCATCTCATTCATTTCATTCATATTTGAGAACCTGGTATGTACTAAGGACTGTGCTAAGAGCTGGTCAAAGAGTGGTGAACTTTCATACTCATGTCTCTCAGGTTGCTTACAGTTAGAGCAGAAGGCAAGGAAGCTTATATCCTTACAAAGCACTCAGAACCACAGGCCCCTCTCCTGGGGGAAGGGAATCAAGACAAAGCTGAAATCAGATCACAGGGCCCTTTGCTATCCCTGTACACACTTTGACAACAGTCCTAGAGATGATGCCTCTGGAAGGGGCTCAGTTGTTTCATCCTGGTTTGGGAAGAATAGTGTGTTTGTGGACAAGAGAAAAAGAGGCTAGTCTTTCCACTCTCATGAGATTATCTGCTCATTGGCAATCAGTTCCTCTACTCTAGATCCCAAACAGACAGAGGATTTGCTGCTGATTAAGGAAGGAAGTTAGCTGTGAAGGAGAACTTCCTGGAAGGTCAGACTGTTTATACTCACATATGCTCCCCGGGGGTTACTGAAGGTAGGACAATGAAGAATGGAAGGAACTGAGATTAACTTGATGAAGCATGCTTGGATGACTAGACAGGTATAATGTGCTATCCACAGAGCTGGGGGAGCCAGGCAGAGGGGCTGGCTCTGAGGCAAGGAGGAGGAGCTCAGATTTGACCTGTTGATCATGAGGTGAGGGAGAGGCCAGGCTGATGGGTCTGGGGTATGAGTGCCCATCTTCCTCGTACTCTGCTCATCTGGGCTCTGCCTGAGTTTCCTTTCTTTTTATCTTGGCATCACCTCTTCCAGGTCCTGGCAGCTCTCTCTTCTGATCTGGCATCCTCTCCAACTTCCTGTCTTGCCCTGATAATTTTCTCTGGTTCCCAGGGTGACAGGTGATACTGTAGAAGGGCTTGACTCTGTCACTCAAGAACATTTTTGAGGCCTGGAGCAGTCACTGGTCTCCAGTTTCCTTTTCTTTCCAGGTCGCTGCTCAAAAGTCAATTCTGCAGAGAGGCCTTCTCTGATACCCTTACTAAAATAGGGCCCTATCCTTTCACTCTGTACCTTTACCTTGCTTTACCTTTCTTCAGGATGTTTTTACCCTCTGGTAGTTAAATGTTTATGTTTACTTGTTTATTGTATATATTTGTCCCACCAGGTAGTAAGTACCATTACAAGAGACCTTGCTATTTTGTCGATTTGCTATAAATACTCAGTCTACAAAACAGTTATTGGCACATAGTAGGCTGTCAATAATTATTTATAGAATGAACGGATGAAATAAATCAACTTCTCAAGATTGTGGATGTGAAGATGCCCAGAGTGTACCCTAGGATACAAGAGAATTATTCTACTCCAAGCCTTAAGAGCCATCCCATCAGAAATAATAAGATCAAACCCCTTCTAGCTTTTGTTTGAAGCAGAAAAGGCCTACATAAAACACACACCAAGCATTCATTTGATCAGCTGGACTTACTGCACTAGCGTGTCTAAGGTAATATTTCGTTGGATTTCACCCTGCATTTGAAAGCAAAACAATTCACATTTGAAAAATCTCATTACCAGCATCTTCCCTCCAAATCCATTAATGGCATGAGTGTTTCTGGCAACTGAGATCACCTCGGATTATAGTATGAAATGCAGCTCTGGGGAAAACTGTATGTTTCAAGATGTTTGTACCATTCAATTGTCAGATATTCACACGGTTATGATTCTCAAAGAAAGCACACAATGTAGGGAAATTGGTAACAAAATAAAAGCTCTGGGATATATTGAGAGAAGGCAGCCAAAGGATTCCTTTCTGACATACCTAATCCCAGGGATGGGAAATTAAAAACCATGCCAGAATATCAATGCCTTACACAGGGATGGTTTGCTTTTCTTGAGTGATATTCCAGGTCTCATCTTGCATAGCAATCACAGACTTCTTCACTGGACCTTCAAGTCTCCTTGTGACTACACTGTCCCATCTTAAAAAAGGGGCTTCCTTTTCTACCATCAGATTTTCCACAACAGCTAAGATAGGCTAATTCTGAATCCACATGGTCATCCTTGTATTGATAAACTTTAATGAAGTCACAGACTGTTAGACCTGGAGAAGCCTTGGGGATCATCTAGGGTAGTGTTTACTGAGTTCCTGCTATATCTCAAATTAATTCTGTGAGATAGTGAAAAAATAATAAAATTAGGGTTGGGGTCTTATAATCAAATGAGTTTGGAAACTACAGCATACTCTACTTTTCTCTTGGAGCTACCCTCTTCATACAGGCGTGTTTAAAGATCTGAGACGTCCTAAGGCCAGGAGACCTATTGATGTTTATTTAACCTAGCATTGTCCAAAATTATTCAACTGTGCATCCTTTAATTTGATCATATAAAATACTCAAATTTTATGGAAGACTAGTGTTCAAGTTGGAATTTCACCAGATGAGAAAGTGATGGGCAAAGCAGCTACTAAAGTGCTGGATCATGTGACTGGTCACTGGAAGAGTCAGAAAGAACTGGACACCAGAGACAACGATACCCAGTCCAAGGCTCCTCTGCTTCCCTCCCTCAATTCACTTCAATCTCATCTCATCCCACCCACCTCATCCCACCCCACCCCACCCCACCCCACCCCTATCCATCCCATTCTATTCCATTGTACTTCATCTCATCCCCCCTCATCCCATCCCATCCCATGCATATTTCTTGAGCCCCTGTCGTGACCAGGTGCTGCTCTGGGTACTAGGGACACACTGATGTATAGACTCAGGACTGAACAATACAGAATACAACTTCACCCTCATAGCATTAAGAGTCTAGTTTATGCTTCTTATCACTTTCCACCCTTTATCTCTCTCTATGTTCTGCTCCCTCCCCTCCTTTCTCCTTTTCTCTCTTATTCAGGATCATCCTTCAGTCTGAAAAAGATAAATGGTCCTCAAACTCCACTTAAATTGCATCACTCCCTGGGTGAGGACCTTAATTGATTCCATTTTGTTTCTCAGAATAGGTGTAGTCTGTGGGACTGTGAGCTCCATGACAGCAGGGCTGGGGCTGGTATCATTCACTCTGCTGAGTAGAACACCTGGCTCATAGTAGGTGCTCAGTTGATATCTGCCTGTGACTGAATGCTTGTCAATCCCCAAGACATCCCCAGATCTTAAACTCTTAACTCCTTCTGAGCTCAGCCTGAAACCTTCCCTTCAAGTCAGGCAGTGGCCCTAAAGGGCTCTCCACACTATCCCACATTTCTTTTCTTGCAATTTTCTGGAACAGATTTCCCAACAATCCTTTCTCTGTTGATTCAAATCTCATATCCAGTTCAATGTCTTATCTCTTTTAAGAAGACTTCACTGAAATCCTTCCTCCCTCCTCTCCCTCCCTCCCTCCCTCCCTCACTTCCCTCCTTCTTCCTTCTCTTCCTATCCTCCCTCCCATCTCCCCTCTCTTCCTTCCTTCATTCCTCCTCTCCCTCCTCCCTCCCTCCCTCCCTCCCTTTCTTCCCTCTTTTCTTTTTTGTGTCTCTCTTCCTCCTCCTTCCTTCCCTCTCTTCCTGTCTTCCATCCCAACTCTCCATCTCTGTCTTTGGGGATCTCATGTTCCTCTGGGGAAGATAGACAAGTAAATTGTTATAGTTCAGTGTATTTTTATCACGACAGATGTGTGCACAAGCTGCCAGAGGGTTACAAATGAAGAGCCAGCTCATGTGGGGATCAGTAAGGGCCTCCTTATGAAGGGGACACACAAGCTGGCACTTAAAGTTCAATATGAAGTAAGACAGGAGAAAGCTTTCTGGGGACGGCGGGGAGTAAGAGCTTCAATAACATCTCCTCAATTCCCCAAGTAGTGAAGATTTTCTCATCTCTAAATGTTATTTGGCATCAGACCTTGGATCAAGTCCCAGTTTTGTGATCTATTCTTCTTTGACAAGTTACTTACCTTCAGTGCATCACTTATGAAGTCAGAGTATTGATAGCACAGGGCACAGGGCTCAGCACATAGTAGGTACTCAGTGAATATATATTGAACAAATGAATGAATATCTAACTAAAAGTGCTTATTTTTGAAAGTATATAAAGTGATGGAGTTACTAGTCATCTGTTAGTTCTTTGTCTTTGTTTCTTTTCTTGTTTTGCTCTAAGGGATGTACAGAGAGGACAGGGTGTTAGTTGAGAATTGAGGGAAGCTGTGGTTTGTATCTTCCCTTTCAAGAAGATCCCCTAACTTCCATTATTTCCTCTTCCTTGGCCCCCAACTTCAGACTTGACCTTTCTATTTAAATGCAGATAATAAGCTAAATAGAGCTTACGTTTCACCTTCTCTACCTCTAGATTTTTCTGAATAAAATGTCCATGCAGTAGCAGAAGTGTTGGCAATGATCTTTTTAAAGTTGCCAGGTGATCATATATTACTAAATCTGACTTTTTTCTTCCTTCATTCTCCTGACCTCTTGCCCTGCATTAAAATGAAATCTTTCTGTGTCACAGTCCCTTGTCAGTGACTGACTACTGCTACCTCTTCTATCATTTTCCTCTCTAATGAGTTTCTACAATGAGCTTTGCTGACCTCACCGCCACTGAAGTAGAACCATATTTTTGGCACTCACTTTGCCTCAGCAGAAACTGGGAGGGCATGGGTGACAGAGGACAATTGGAATTTGTCAAGTAAACAACTGTGCCAATCACTGTGCTTGGTACCTCACGTTCAGTATCACACTTAATCATTGAAGTGGCTGAGGTTGTTTCAGAAATTCAGAGTTTGGGCTTTACCCAAGGTCAATTAAATAAGAATCTTCATGGTGGGGTCTGGACATTGGCATTTTATAAAAGTACTTCAGACCATTCTAATATACAAGCAAAGTTTTAAATCACTGCCTAACACCAGGCTGCTCCTCAAAAAGTGTGTTTCAGATAATTTTGGGTGCCATCTATGTAAATGCCAATTTGAAGATGAAAAGATAATTGGACTGAGGCCATTTGTTATGGTCATAATTTAGGCAAGAACAAATAGTCTCTCCAGAGAATACTCTAATCAATCAAAAATACAATTTAATCCTTTTGCCAAAACATAAGGAAACATAAAATGCTAATAGCTGTAATACTTAGGGGAATATTTGATAAAGTAACACAAGAAGGAAGTATTGCACGAATAACTTTCCTACATATCAAGGGACAGTTTTTCATGTGGCACACATCCTAAGAGTTACTTTCAATCGTGTCAAAAGCCAGCATGGCCTCTTAAGACTTGTCCTTAAAATTCACCACTGCAACCACTGCTATTCAACCTAGTACTGGATGTCCTAGCCAAAGCAATGAGGCAAGAAAAAGAAATAAAAGGCACCCAAATTGGCAACGAGGAAGTCAGTCTCCATTTGCTGTTGACATGATTGTATGCATAGAAAACCCTAAAGACTTCTCTAAGAGATTCTTAGACCTGATAAACAACTTCAGCAAAGTTTCAGGATACAAAATCAATGTACAAAAGTCAGTAGCATTTCTCTGCACCAATAATACTCAAGCCAATAACCAAACCAAGAACATAATCCCATTTACAATAGCAACAAATAAAATATCTAGGAATACATTTAACCAGCAAGGAGATGAAAGATATCTATAAGGAGAATTTCAAAATACCGATGAGAGAAATTGTACATGACACAAGCAAATTGAAGAACACCCCATGGTCTTGGATCAGAATGGAGCTGAGGACATCATTCTAAATGAACTATCTCAGAAACAGAAAACCAAACACCACATGTTCTCACTTATATGTGGGAGCTAAATGGACACAAAAATGAAAATAATAGATACAGGAGACACTAAAAAGGGAGAGCTGGGGAGGGGATGAGAGCTCAGAAGCTACCTCTTGGGTACAATGTCACTATTTGGGGAATGAGGGCGCCTGAAGTCCAATCTCCATCAGTATGCAATATGCCCATATAACAAACATGCACTTGTACCACTTGAATCTTAAAAAAAAATAATTCACCACTGCAGAGGATCACAGATAATTCAATTCAGGAAGATACTGTGTGCCTTTTACAAATCTCGCAACAAAAAGTTTAACAAATTTACCTATTAAGATTAATGAAAAGAGCTTCTAACAGGAAGCAATTGTTCTACTGTGCACTGCTATGAAACATGGAGCAGTCTTGATATTGTTTTAGAATCATTCTCCTAAGCTACATGTACCCAAAGCTTCCACTAGTACTTTGGTGAGAAGATATCTGAACTAGTGCTAGAAATGTACAATAGTGATGCAGGCTATTATTTGTTTGATGTGTATTTGCTTATGTAAATCATATACTAAACTATTTTAATGCTTTCCATATTGTGAATTTGTTCATTTCCTGTCATTATGCTATTAGTTCAAGAAACTACTCCAGGATTGTAAGATGGGTATTTAAAGATAGTAAGTCTAGCTGAAAATGTGTTCAAGTTCTCTAACCCTCATTGAGAAAACTAAGCAAACTTTCTATTTTAGAGAATACAGGAGGAACATCTTTGAGTTCTTTCTGGTAGAGCATAATTTCAATTGCATCTTTCAGGGTGGAATAATCAGTGTGTTAGAGTTCAGTATTAAATCACAGTAGAATTAACTGGCCAAACATACAAATGGATACCAGAAAAATGTACACAGCATCCTTTATTTTTCCTTGAAGTCATTTCAATAACATATTGCTATTATGGAGCGGTTAAGAACATGGAGATGGAGCTAGGTTTTCAGGGTTTAAATTACAGCTTTGCCACTTATCAGCTATATAACCTTGGGTAAGTCATTGCTCTGAGCCTTGTATTTCTTCTTTCTACTGAAATGGAAATGACAACAATACCTACAACAGAAGTTTGCTTTGAGGGGTAAATCACTTAACATCTATAAAACATGTGAACAGTGCCTGGCACATAACAAATGCTATCTATGTGTTCATTTAAAATAAAAAAAAATGAAGTCCTCCAAATATTTATCAAATTTCAGTGTGGATATGAATCACATGAGATTTTTGTAGAAAGGTAGACTCTAGGTAGGTCTGAGGTAGGGCTTGAGATTCTGAATTGCCAACAAGCTTCCAGGTAGTGCTTGATCTACTGGCTCATAACCACACTTTGGTTGGTAAGGAGGTCTACATCCTTCAGCAGGATGGGCATGGAAAGGATTCAAGTATGACTTATCTGCTCTATTTAACTTGCCCTGGCTTTCCAACAGGTGTAGTTGTTTGAAGGTAGATTCTTGGGACCTATCTCTTGAAGCTGCTAAGTTGAAATCTGGGTCTGAATGCTCACTTTCTTCTCTCCTTTGGCACATTAATGCTCTCACTTGTTTCTCAGGGACACAACCCCGTCTAATCACCCATTCCATTGACTTCACTCTGGATAAGAGAAGAATGAGACGTGGGGCTTTAGACCCTACTCAGTGATGGAGCATCTTAGGACCTGTGAACCTCATCCAGACAATATGGGTCTTCTTATGATGTGTCTAGGGAGTGACTATGTATTAGTCTGTTTTGCATTACTGTAAAGGAATACCCGAGGCTGGGTAATTTATAAAGAAAAATGGCTTATTTTGGCTCATGGTTCTGCAGACTGTACAGGAAGCATGGCATCAGCATCTGCTTCTACTGAGGACTCAGGGAGCTTACAATTATGAGGAAGGTGAAGGGGGAGCCAACATGCCATATGGTGAGAGTGGAGGCAAGAGAGAGGGAGAGGGAAAAGGAGAGGTAAGAGAAGGGGCGGGGGGAGGAGGAAGGGGAGAGAGAGAGTTGCCAGGCTCTTTTATTTTTTATTTATTTTTTATTTTTTTGAGTTGGAGTCTCACTCTGTCGCCCAGACTGGAGTGCAGTGGCCGCTGCCGGCCACCGCAGCCTCGACCTGCCGGGCTTCGGCGATCCTTCCGCCTCAGCCTTCCGAGTAGCTGGAATTACAGGCATGCGCTCCCACGCCCGGCTGATTTTTTGATTTATTGTAGAGGTGAGGTCTCGCTGCCCAGGCGGGTCTCGAAGCCACGGGCTCAGGCAATCCACTCACCTCAACCTCCCAAAGGCGCGGGATTACAGGCTGAGCCACCGAGCCCGGTTGCCAGGCTCTTTTAAACAACCAACTCACACGTGAACTAATAGAGTGAGAACTCATTACTGCGAGAACAGTACCAAGCCATTCATGAGGGATCTGCTCCCATGACATGAGAGCAGAAGGCCCATCTCCAACACCAGAGATCACATTTTAACATGAGATTGGAGGGGACAAACATCCAAACATATTACTCTGCAAAAGTGACTCATCTCATCTCTGGCTTGAGCCCAGAGAAGGGGATGGGGTAAAGATAAGACCACTTCTCTCAACACCAAGAAAATTGGTTTACCCTGCATTCAAATTATTTAATATTCAGCTTCTTTATCTTGTGAATGCATGATCTACAATTAGATTAAATTTGCCATCCACCAAGTAAGTTGATGAAAGCTTCTTAATTGACTCTCGGTACATTGCACATATTTAAAGCAGCAGAAAATGATTTCAGGAAACTAGAGCCCAAAGCACACAAAAGTTCTGCTTGTTGAGACAGACACCAGGAGGGTTAAGGGTGCGTAAAGAATGATCTAAACTGCGATTGTATTCCTTGTTTCATATTATATCTGCTAGCTCAGCATTCAGATGCTTATTTATTCCTGGCTATGTGGGCCTTATGTAGGTAGCAGTGCTATCTGATAAGTGGCAAAGACCAGATTATAGCCTTATGATTGGGCCAACCAGCTGTACATGCATAAGGGTAATATTGTAAACTTACTAGAAAATTAGCATATTTCTCCGGGTAAGGATGCTTAAACAGGAGGGGGAGGAGGACTTACAGCTATCACAGATAATGCTGAATAAGCAATCATTTTAAAAACACAAGTTTTTAAAGAATACAAATATTTCAACTTGGTTCGGTGCCTACCTGAATTATTGCTTAGCTGTATTCTGATATTTTCTCAATCTCTTGTACTTGTTTTATTTTCCTCATTTCTCCTTTAAAAATGTTAAATCTTTGCTTTTTAATTGACATATAATTAATATACACTGAAATGCATAGATCTTGAGTCCAATTTAATGAGTTTTCATAAATGCATATGGCCATGAAACCCACATTCCTGTCAAGACACAAAACAATTACTTCCTCCCCCGAACATTCCTCCTGCTCCTACCATTCCATTCTGTTCCCATCCCCCTGGCCCTCAGGAAAACGCTGGTCTAATTTCGTTCAACAAAATTGATTTTGCCTTTTTTAGAACTCCATATATAGTGTATATTGTGCAGGATGCAGTCTTTTGTACCTGGCTTTTTTTGGGCACATTATGTTTGAGGCTCATTTCTGTTGTTGCATGGATCAGTAATTTGTTCTTCTTTATTAATGACATTCTGTCACATGATTATAACTCAATTGTTTATTTTTTCACTTGTTGAAGAACATTTGGGTTATTTCCAGGTTTTGACTATTATTAATGAAGCTGTTATGAATATTCTTGCATAAGTTTTATTGTGCACATATGTTTTCATTTCTCTTGGGTAAATGCATAGCAGTGGAATTGCAGGGTCATAGGGTAGGTGAATGTTTAATTTTATAGAAAACTACCAGACAGATTTCCATAGTGGCTACAGCATTGTGCACTCCTGACATCACGGTACAAGAGTTCTCTTGTTCCATATCCTTACTAACATTTGGCAGTTTGTTAGCCCTTAATGTCAGCCATCATGATGTATCTATGATTGAATCTCATTTTTCTTTTAATTTGAATTTCCCTGACTAATAATGCTAGTGAGCTTCCTTTCCATGTGTTTATTGGCCATCCATATATCTTCTTTTGTAAACTGCCTCTTCAAGTTTCTTTTAAACTCATTTTAGAAATAGTGTTTTTTTATAATTGAAGTTTGAGAGTTCTTTAAATATTTTGGACCCAGGGCTTGTCAGATACATATTTTGTGACTATTTTTGCCTAGTCTGTGTCTTATCTTTTAAATAAAAAGTTCTTGATGTCTTTATTTTAAAATATTTTTAATTTTGATAAAGTTAAATTTATCAAAATTTTCCCTTATGATTAATGTTTTCTCGTTCCTGTCCAAAAAATCTATATCCACCTGAAGGTTGCAAGAATACTCTCCTGTGGTTTATTCTGGCAGTTTTGTTTTAAGCTTTGATGGTAATATGTGTAATCCTTGTGGAATTAACTTTTATGTCTGATGTGAAGCATGAATTGAAGTTTATGTTTTCTCCTTATAGACTGCCATTTGTTTCAGTGTCATTTATTAAAACAAGCAAACAAACAAAGATCCTTTCCCCTCATTGAATTGCATAGTTTCCTTGACCAAAAGTCAATTGATTATAAAAGTGTGGATCTTTCTGAACTCTGTCCCTTTCTACTTATCTGTGTGTTTTTCATTACCAGTAACACAGCGTCCTGATTACTACAGTTTTATAGTAAGTTTTGACATCTGGCAGTGAAATTCGTTATCATTTTTACTCTTTTTCAACATTGCTTGGCTTTTTGAGCTTCTCTGCATTTCCCTTTCCATTTTAAAATCATCTTATAAGTTTCTACAAATAGAACCTAAGATTTTGTAAAATCGGGGTTTAACTTAAACCCAGTGAAATGCACACATCTTATGTGTATATTTCAACCCACATATACATATGTATATGTGTATGTGTTTTGACAGTCATACATATCCTTGTAAACCACATTCCTATTGAGGCATTTCAATAACCCAGAAAGCGTTTTTGTGTCTCTTCCTAGTCATTCCCCACCCCCACAGAGATAACTACTGTTCTTAGTTCTATCATTGAAAATTAGTTTTGTCTGTTCTAGAAATTCCTGCAAATGAAACCAAGCAGTGTTTACTCTTGTGTGAATGGTTTTTTGCTTAGCCCAATATTTTTACTTTGTCAGTGGTGTGCTCATTTTTGTTGTTGAGTATTATTCCATTGTATGAATATACCAGTGGTTTCTTTTCCCTTTCGTCTCTTGATGGGCACCTGAACTGTTATCAGTTTTTGGCTATGTGCATAAAGCTGTTATGGATATGTAATGCTTTTTGTGAATATTTGTTTTCATCTTTTTGTAGGTGTATACTTTGTAGTGGAATTGCTGGGTTGCAGACTAAATATACATAAAACTTTTAAAGAAACTGCCAGAATTCTTTCTAGAATGGTTGGAGTATTCTATAATCCCCCAGCAATGTACAGAAGCTCTGAGTGTTCCACATCTTCATAAACATTTGGTATTCATCTCAGTCATTCTATTGGCGTGTCATGGTACCTCATCGCATTTTTAATTTGCTATTCTCTGGTTACTAAAGATGTTGAGAAACATTTTATATGCATGTCTCCTTTTGTAAATGTCTGTTCAAGTATTTTGTCCTTATTAGCTCTATTGGGTTATTTGTTTTTATTATTTAGTTGTAGAAGATTATCCATGAATATATAGCATATAGAAGATACATATATAGAAAATATATGTAGTCTACATATATTATGTACGTATACGTATAATATAAACATAGAACATTATTTTTTTATTTTTAAGTTCTTTATTTTAAAATTGTGGGGTACAATCAGGGTTAGGTATACAAGTATTCATCATGCAGGAACCCTTGTTGATGAGGTGTGTCCCCCCTTCCCCAGGCAGATTCCCACTACTGCCAATCCCACCTCCCTACTCCCCCCACCCAAACATTATTTATCTATCTTCGATGTGTCCTTTGTCAGAGTGTGTTATGAGTGTTTTCTCCCATCTGTGACTTGCTTAATTTTCTTAACAATGTGTTTTGATGTCTTTTTAAAAAAATTGTAAAGGTTCAGTTTTTTTTTTTATGCTTATGACTTTCTGTGTCCTAAGAAGCTTTATGTAGCCCAAGTTTACAAAAATATTCTCCCTTTTTTGTTTCTAGAGATTTTATAGTTTTCGTTTTTATGTTTAGGGCTGTGTATCCTGTGACAGATCAACTCACTTTTTAGTACTGCAGTTTGTTTGTTTGTTTTATATTTCTTAGAATTTTCTGTGGACACTACTATGTTGTCTGTAAATAAAGGCAGCTTCACTGCTTTACGTCCATTCTCTATGCCTTTAATTTCTTTTTCTTTCCTTATTTCACTGCCTACAGCCTCCACCATTCTAAGTAGGAAAGCATTAAGTATGATGCAAGTTGTACTTTTTCACAGATAACATGTAGTAGGGAGTAGGAGGCTTCTTCTATTCCTAGTTTATGTATTTTTTTCTAAACCATAAATGGATATTAAGTTTTGTCAAATTCTTTTTCTGTACCTGTTGAGGCTATCATAATTCTCCTCCCCCTTATTCTATGAATATGGTAAAATTTATTGATTAATACTTGAATGCTAAACTAACGTTGCATTCCTGGGATAAATCTACAGACAAAACTTAAGAGTTTATAAAATGGAAATTTAAATTAAATACAGTTAAATGCACAGATCTAGTAATTACTATCAAGTCATTTTAATGTAATTATTGATATGTTGGATTTTTGTCTACCTTTTCTAAAAAATTTTTTTTCCTGCCTCCTTTTGGATTAATTGAACATTTTTCGGTAGACCACTGTACTTATTCTGTTGACTAAACAGCTATATCTCTAGTCTAAGTTGTATGCTATACATCCTTAACTTATAACAATGTACCTTTAAGTAACATTATACCACTTCATGCTTAATATAAGAAACATATAGCAGTATAGTGCTATTTTATCCTATTTTATATTCATATCTATATAAATATCCTATTTGATATATCCTTTGTGTTATTTTATTTTTGCATTTTACTTCTACATATATTATAAGCCCAAATTATTGTTACTATTTTGCTTTAAACAGTTACTTTTTTAAAAATTAAGAAGTGAGGGACGAGGTCTTTTATATTTACTCACATATATTCTATTTGTGGATTTCTATCTAGTATTATTTTCCTACTCCCTGAAGAACTTCCTTCAACATTTCTTATGATGTATATTTTCCAGCTATATGTCTTTTCAGTTTTTGTCTAAGAATTTCTTAATTTCAACCATCAGTTTTGAAGGATACTTTCTCTGTATACAGAATTGTAGATTAACAATTTTTAATTTATTTTTATTTTTTAGTTGGAGTCTCACTCTGTCGCCTAGACTGGAGTGCAGTGGCACGCTCCCGGCCACCGCAGCCTCGACCTGCTGGACTCCGGCGATCCTTCCGCCTCAGCCTTCCAAGTAGCTGGAACTACAGGCGGGCGCTACCATGTCCAGCTAATTTTTTTTGATTTATTGTAGAGATGAGATCTCCCCAAGTTGCCCAGGTGGGTCTCGAACCCACAGGCTCAGGCAATTCACTCGCCTCGACCTCCCAAAGCGTGGGATTACAGGCTGAGCCACAAAGCCCAGTCAACAATATTCTTATGTTAGCCCTTTATAGGTGTTCTATGGTTTTCTGGGTTGCATTACTTTTGGTGAAAAGTCAGTGGGAATTATTATTATTATTATTTTCCTCCTGAATGTTATATATCTTTACTCTGGCTGCTTTTAAGCCTTTTTAAAAAAATCTCTGATTTCACGCGATCCAATTATGAGTCTCAGCGTGGTTTTCTTTATCATTTTTGGGTTTTACTGAACTTTTAAAATCTGTGAGTTGACTTTTGTTGTCAAATTTGGAAAATTTCCAACCATTATTTAATATTTTTTCTATTCCAATCTGTGTCCCCTCCTTTTGGAACTCTAATTTCATGTGTAGTAGACTACTTGCTATTGTTTCATAGTTGAGACTCTGTTAATTTTATTTAGACATTTTTCCCCTCTGTGATCCAGATCAGAGACTTAAAAAAATTGATTTATCTACAAATTTACTGATTTCTCCTGTAAGGTCTAATCTTCTACTTAGCCCCTGGATCTTTAAATTTCAGTTTTAGAATTTCTGTTTGACTCTTTAAAAATTAATAGATTTATTTTTAGAGCATTAAAAAATTAACAGAAATACTGCCAAATGTCATGCATCCATGATAGTATCATAAAGAATAGTTTTGCTGCCCTAAAATTTCCTGGCCCCCTCATATTTATGCTTTCTTTCCCTCGCCTTCCAACTTTTTGGTAGCCACCAAATTTTTACTTGCTCTATAGTTTTGCCTTTTCCAGAATGTCCTATAGTTGAAATCATACAGTATTTAGCCTTTTCAGACTGACTCATTTTCACTTAGCAATATCAGTTTTAGATTCCTCTATGATTTTTTTGTGACTTGATAGCTGATTTCTTCTTACTGCTGAATAATATTCCGCTGTATGAATTTGCCACAGTTTATCTATTTACATATTGTAGAATATCTTGGTTACTACTAAATTTGGGCAATTATGAATAAAACTTCTATAAACATTTGTGTGCAAGTTTTTGTGTGGATATAAGTTTTCAACTCATTTGAGTAAATACCTACTTAGTATTATGATTTGTGGGTTCATATGATAAGCTTATGTTAACTTTGTAAAAAAATCTTCAAAGGAACTTATCAAGGTGCCTATCTTGGTGGACTGGATAATAAACAATGTATTAAACTTACTGCTCATTGTTTTGATACATAGACAATATAAGTAGCAAAGAATATCTGTTAAAAATTATTTCTGTCTGGGCTCGGTGGCTCAGCCTGTAATCCTGATCTTTGGGAGACCGAGGTGAGTGAATTGCCTGAGCCCACGGGTTTGAGACCCGCCTGGGCAACTTGGCGAGACCTCATCTCTACAATAAATCAAAAAAATTAGCCGGGCGTGGTAGCACGCCTGTAGTTCCAGTTCCTTGGAAGGCGGAGGCAGAAGGATCGCCGGAGCCCAGCAGGTTGAGGCGGAAGGATCGCCGGAGCCCAGCAGAGTGAGACTCCAACAAAAACAAACAAACAAACAAAAAACCAAAAAACGATTCAACTATCTTACAAAGTGGTTGTACCATTTGCACTCATGGTAGTAATGAATGAGAGTTCCCACTGCTCCACATTCTCATCAACATTTAGTATTGTCAGTGTTTTGAGTTTTAGCCATTCTAACTAGTGAAGTTCTTTTTTATAGCTTTCATTTCTCAGTTGAGATTTTCTATGTGTTTCTTCTTTATATATTTGTTTCATTAAGTCTTTGAATTAAAAGCTGTTTTAAGTTCCTTGTCTCCTAATTCTATCCTCTCTGACTTTTCTGAGACTATCTATTGACTGATTTTCCTCCTGGTACACATATCATTTTCTACTTTGCATGCCTAGCAAGATTTTTAAACAAATTGTATGCTAAAGTTGATGGATGTTAAATTCTTAGGTGTCTAGATGTTGATGTCTTCATTTCACAGTGTTCTGTTTTGTTCCAACAGAAAGTTAATTTATTTGTGGATCTCTTAATTCATTCAAGGACTTCTAAAAAGCTTTTTTGGGTGAGTCTAGGACTAGCTTAGCCCTATTTCTTTTTAATTAAAAAAAAATTTTTTTTAAATATGTGGGGTACGATTCAGGGTTAGGTATACAAATGTTTATTATGCCTGTACCCTAGTTGATGAGGTGTGCCCCCTTTCCCCAGCAGTTTCCCACTACTGCAATTCCTTTCTTATAGTATTACAATAGTTGCTCAGGGTCCGCTTATGAGTAAGAACATATGATACTTGGTTCTTTGTTTCTGTGACAAATCACACAGTATTATAGCCTCTAAGTCTATCCAAGTTGCTGCAGAGTTCATAATTTTGTCCCTCTCTGTGACTCAGCCCTATTTCGAAGGTGTGGGCCCTTTTACTGTCTCTACCAAATGCCCAGGTTGATGGACAGTCCTTCCATTCTCACTGGTTGGGACTCAGAAACCCTCATGCCTGTGTGGGCACAGGTAGTTCAGCTTACAGTTCCTCTGTAGTTCATTTCTCCCTTCTAGTTGTTTTTTGCCTGACCTCTTAAAGTCTTACCTTGTGCAGTCAGAGCTTAGTATTTAGTCAAAGAATGAAAAGAACCCTTATGCAAATGTCTGGAGTTTCTCTCCTTAGATGCCTTATTTTCAGTACCATGACCTACAAATTCCAGACATCTCAATTGTCTTCTACTCTAGTTTTTGTTACCTCATCCCATTGAGGAATCAGGCCACAATGCATGACCCAGACAGGAAGTCAGAATCACCTTGGGATCATCTCATAGCAGACCTCTACTGCCTGTTGTCTACATCTCAAATTATTTCTTCTATGGATTTTGTCCAGTATTCTAGTTATTGGAGGGAATTTCTTAGTTCAGTTACCCTCTTCACGGCCTGAAAGCAAACGGCCCACTCATTCTTTGTGTGTCGGATTTAATATTTATTTCATGAATGTTGTGTTTCACAGCATCTATCTTATTTGATACCTGAGGCTTTTACCTTTTGTCTCTCTTTTTAGAAGACACATCTAACAATATCTTGGTGCTTAATAATGCTTCAGTCTAAAAATATTAACTAGCATTTGTTAATTAGTATGAACTAGCACATACCCAGAGATCTCTCTGAAGTGTTTATCCCCCATAGAGTAGAATTACTATTATCCAACTATTCCAGAGGAGGAAGGGAAAGGAAGGCTCAGACTGGAGAAGAGATTTCTCTAACACCTCTCAATTGGTAGGTGATGGTTTTCTGATGCTAATGCTCTCTACTTGTAGATTTTACTATAGTTTCTATGGTACTTGTAAATTTTCTTTTTTTTTAAACTACAAATTATATGAATTTATTTGTATGAAATTTTTAGAAAAGATAAAACTTGTAATGACAAAATATGAGTGGTAGCCAGATGCCATAGGTGGCAGCAGGAATTGACTACAAGTGACAAGTAAGACATTTTGAGTATTCTAAAACTTACACATGGTAATGGTTGAACAATTGTATAAATCTACTTAAACTCACCAAACTATATATTTATTACATGTACATTTCATTATGTTATTCAATAAAAATAAAAATTTATTAGTCGGACATGGTGGTTCATGTCTGTAGTCCCAGCTATACTGAGGTGGAAGGATCGCCTGAGCCCAGGAGATCAAATCCTCATGAGCCATGATCATTTTGATCATAGCGCTGTGCTCCATCCTGGGTGACAGAGTGAGATCTCTACTGAAAATAAAAATAGTAAATAAAATCAAATATTGAAATTTAATCAATAAAACTATCATAAATGTATTCTTCAAATAGTATAAGTTTTATGACTAATAAATTTTCTCACATGGCAGTTATCAATCAACACAATTTAATGAGCACCTCAAATGGTACTTGCAAATTTTCAGATTAATTTCTCAGAGCCTCAGGGTTCAAATGGTAAGGGTGGATACCCCCACTTCAAACCATCCCATCTACTGTTTGAACTAGAGCAGATATGCTTCACAATGTTTCATTTATTAGAGTTTCTTGTAAAATATCTTAAAAGAGTTTCTACGGCAAACAAAACAAAACAGATAAATTGGTGAGAAACTAGTGGGCCACAGGAGACGTTAATCTGCCCTTTTAAAATATTGGTTTCCAGCAAGATGAGTAAGAAACTGTTAAGGAAGAGTGAAGGAAAATCTCTAGTTTCCTGCTTCTCATGGTGTGATATTGCAGAAAATGTTCCATTAGAATCCTGGCTCTACCACTAGGCTATAAGACTGTGCTTAGTTCACTCATACTGCCATGGCCTCAGTTACAAAGTCTGCACAATTATGAAAAAAAATACTCTCTCCAACATTTTGTTTTCAATAAACATATGTCAAGGCAGAGCACAACGGCTCATACTTGTAATCCCAATGCTTTGGGAGGCCGAGGTGGGAGGATTGTTTGAGCCCAGGAGTTCCAGACCAGCCTGGGCAGCAGAGTGAATCTAAAATAAATAAAAAAATTAGCCAGCCATGGTGTTGTGTACCATAGTCCCAGCTATTCAGGAGGCTGAGGTGGAAGGATTAATTGAGCCCAGGAGGCTGAAGCAGCAGTGAGCCGTAACTGTGTCACTGCACTCTGAATTGGGTGACAGAGTAAGACTGCAATTCAAAAAAATAAAAATAAAAATAAACATATGTAAAAAGCTTGGCCTTTCAGATGCTCCCCAGTGACCCCTGCCTTCTGTTGTTGTGGCCCTTGTGTGGTCCCTCTTCTTGAGCCTAGACTGGACCTAGTGACTTGCTTCTAATGATGAGAATTCAGCAATGGTGATAGGGTGTCACTTTTAAGAAGAGGCAACAAAAAGACTTGTGGCTTCTATCTTGGACACCCTCTCTTTCTCTCTCCCTCACTCTGAGGGAAGCCATCTGCCATGTCATGAGCTGCTCCCTGAAGAGGCTCATGTGGCAAAAATAGGATGTCTCCAGTCAGCAGCTGGCGCAGACTGGAGGCTTGCCAACAGCCATGTTAGTGAACTTGCAGCCCCTGTCAATACCTTGACTGCAGCCTTATGAGAGACCCTGAGCCAGAGACACCCAGCCATGCCAGGCTTGTTTTCTCGACCCTCAGAAACAGAAAAATAAATGTTATTAAGCTGCTAAATTTAGGCATAATTTGTTATTAGCAATAGATAACACATACAAATAGTGTCTGGGCCAAGACTGATACCCTGTTAAATAATAGTTTCCTTTCTTTCTCCTTTACTTCCTTGTCCATTTTCAGGGAATGGTGACTCTTGCAGAAGCCTGATTCAGCTTCTCTGAAGGAATGGCACTCACTTTGGACTCTGATCTAACAGAAAAAGAATTCTCCATTGCAAGCTCTTCAAGTTCTCCTTCCTTTCTTTTTCTTTTTTCTTTTTTTGCCAATGTCTTGCTCTGTCACCTGTGCTGGAGGGCAGTGGCATGATCATAGCTCACTGCAGCTTCAAACTCCTGGGCTCAAGTGATATTCCTGCCTCAGCCTCCTGAGTTGCTGGGACTACAGGTATGTGCCATCATGCCTGGTTAATTAATTTTTCTTTTCTTTTTTTTAAAAGAAACAGTGTCTTGCTATGTTGCCCAGGCTGGTCTTAACTCCCGGCCTTGAGTGATCACTCTATCTCAGCTTTTCAAAGTGCTGGGATTACAGATGTGAGCCATCATGCCTCACTCTTAAAAAAATTTTTTTTTAATAAAGTTGTGGGGTACAATTCAGGGTTAGGTATACAACATTGATTATGCAGATACCTTTGTAGATGAGGTATACCCCTCCTTTCCCTAGCAGTTTCCCTCAATTGTCAATCCCACGCCCCCTACCCCAACAGTTTCCCACTACTGTCAATACCTTTCTTATAGTATTATAATTGTTGAAGGTCTGCTTATGAATGAGAACATATGGTACTCTGTTCTTTGTTTCTGTGATAGATCACTGAGTATGATCGACTCTAAATCCACCCAAGTTGCTGCGAAGTCCATATGTTTGTCCTTCTTTATAACTGCATAATATTCCATTGTGTATATGTACCACATTTTTTTTTATCCAGTCCAGCTTCTATGGGCAACATGGTTGGTTCCATGTTTTTGCTATTGTGACTAGAGCTGCAACAAACATACGTGTGCAGGTATCTTTTTTGTAAAATGATTTGAGTTCCTCTGGGTATATTCCCAATTGCTGGGTCATATGGAAGGTCAATTTCTTTCAGAAATCACCACACTGTCTTCCAAAGAGGTTGCACTAGTTTGTATTTCCACCAGCAGTGTAGAAGAGTTCCTTTTTCTCCGCATCCTCACTAGCATCTGTTGTTGTTTGTTTTATTAATGATGGCCATTCTTACTGGGGTTAGGTGGTATCTCAATGTGGTTTTGATTTGCATTTCTCTGATGATGAGTGAGGTTGAGCATTTTTTCATGTGTCTGTTGGCTGCCTGTATATCTTCTTTTGAGAAGAGTCTATTCATGTCTTTTGCCCACTTTTTATAGTGGGGCTGTTTGTTTTATTTTTCCTTTCGGTGCGTTTGAGTTCCTTGGAGATCCTAGATGTTAGGCCTTTGCCAGATGTACAGTTGCCAAATATTTTTTCCCATTCTGTAGACTGTCTCTCTGATCTCTTGATGGTTTTTTTGGCTTTGCAGAAGCTCGTTAGCTTGATGAGGTCCCACTTGTCTATCTTATTTCTTAAGGTATGGGCATTTAGGGTTCTGAATAGGAATTGGTTGCCAGTTCCAATTTCTATAAGGGTGTCTCCTGCGTTTTCTAAGATTCTTATAGTTTGAGGATTTATGTTTAGGTCTTTGATTCATTTAGAGTTAATTTTTGTGTATGGTGATAGGTAGGGGTCCTGTTTCAATCTTCTGCAAGTGATCAGCCAGTTTTCCCAGCACCATTTACTGACTAGGTTCGCTTCTCCCCAGTGGTTGTTGTTGGAGGGTTTGTCAAAGATGAGTTGGTTGAGAAATTGAGGCTTTGCTCCTGGAATCTCTATCCTGTTCCATTGGTCTATGTACCTGTTCTTGTACCAATACCAGCCTGTTTTGATTACTGTAGCCTTATAGTAAAGTTTGAAGTCTGGAAGTGTGATACTTCCTACTTTGTTTCTTTTGCTAAGAATTGTTTTGGCGATTCATGGTTGTTTAAGTTTCCATATGAATTTCTGTATTGTCATTTTCAGGTCCGAGATGTTGATGTTGGTAACTTAATGGGTATTGCATTGAATCTATAGATTGCCTTTGGTAGGATGGACATCTTAACAATGTTGATTCTTTCTATTCATGAGCGTGGCATATTTTTCCATTTGTTTGTGTCTTCTTGGATTTCTTTGAGCAGTGTTTTGTAGTTCTCATTGTAAAGGTCTTTACTTCTCTGTTTAGGAAGGTGCCAAACTATTTCATTTTTTGTGTGTGGCTATTGTGAATGGGACTGTGCTTTTAATTTGGGTCTCTGCCTGCTTGTTGTTGTTGTATAGAAATGCAACTGTCTTTTGCACATTTATTTTCACTCTTTTTTTAAACAGATACATATTGCATTTGAATGTGGTGAGAAGTAAAACATCCTAATTGCTATCAGGACAGAGTTTTTTTTTTTTTTGAAAGCCGATTCATTGAGAGGACAGAAAAGTTCCCACAGTGGGAGGGGACCCAAAGGAGTTACCCCCAGATCAGAGAGTTCTAATGCACAGAATTAGAGGTGCATGCAGTTGGAGTTACGAAAATTGCAGTTCATATTGTAGGATGACTTTTATAAAAGCTCTAGATATGCTAGATACTTAAAACAGATACAACATGATTCCCCCCACAGGAAGGTGATCCTCCTTCGTTTCCTGTGCAAGCACATTAGGAAAATGTGTTCTTTGTAAGTTTCTTTTCTTTTCCTTCTCTTCCTTCTCTTTTACATTCTCTGGCTGACTGTAAAGTTAAGTCTCTTCCCATGGGATCACTTTGAACTTTTATCTCTTCTATAGGTTCTCAGCTTTCAATTCCCCTTTCCCTTTTTCCAAGTTATGAATAGACAGCTCGCAAACTGAGACGCCTGAAGTCTTTAGGGTATTGTTCATTTGATAAAATGTCCATCCCTTGGTGATACAGATACTTGTGGAATTTCTGGGGTCTGCCTGCTGGAATGAATTTCATTTGATCTTCCTGAGAATTGAAGAAAATCAAAGTCTTAGATCTAAAGAGAGATTACTAAGGACTGGTCCATTACTTTGTTTTTAAAACCTTGAAATTCCTTTTTATTTTCTTATGGAATCTCAAATTGGGAGCGAAATCTACACTAGGTATTTGCTAGCCCTTGGCATCTGTTGCAGAAGTGATGAGGAGAAATTTTACTCTTTAAAAACTATTCTTTATATAACATGTTCAAGTTTCAAGAATATACTATATCCTGGAAGGTAGTTACTTGTAGAACGTATAGTCCATCCACCCATTCATTCCTTTAAGTCAGTGCTCAGAAACCTGCAGAGGTCAGCAGGCTTACTGATGTGTGAAGAAGCTTGGTGAAAGGCAATAGGAAGGGGACAGGTTTTTAATATACATATGTATCGTATGTGTGTGTGTGTATGCATATATTATAGTGTATATATACTGACATGGATTTGTATATACTAAGCACTTAAAAACTGAACCTGCAAGCAATAGTTAGCCCAGTGACCTCTCTAGCATCTCACAGAATGCCATTAGATTTCCTGAAAGCTACATATCTGGGGAGTGATGTCCACCCCTCCCAATGTGAATGTTATTACTGGATTTTTGGTTTGATGCCATTTGACTGTACCCCCATTCACCTCATGGGTGTAAAATCTATTTATGTATTATTTATCAGTGTGTCTGTTGTGTTTAGAACAGATTAGAACAGGACATGACTCACAGTAGGCACAAATAGATTTTTTTTTCTTTTTAAGTTAGGGTCTCACTCTGTTGCCCAAGCTGAAGTGCAGTGGCATGATCCTGACTCACCCAGTTGCCTCCAACTCCTGGGACCAAACCATCCTCTTGCATCTGCCTCTGGAGTAGCTGGGACTACAAGCATGCACCACCACAACTGGCTAATTTTAGATATTTGTTAAATGTTGAATAAATATTGCTGCACATATTAAATACATAAGGATAGGCCTATAAAAATTTTCAGAAAATTACAGTAAGTCCCTTACATACAAGCAAGTTCTCTTCTGAGAGTGCATTATAAATCCAATTTGTTCATAGTTCCAACAAAGTTAGCCTAGATACCCAACTAATCTAATTGGCTGTATTGCACTGTACTGTAAAAGGTTTATAATACTTTTCACACAAATAACTCATAAAAAACAAAGTACACAAAAGCACCACCATTTGTAAAGGATGCCATGCCTGTGGCAACGTATGCAAGACACATGAAATAACTTAAGTGATTTCACATGTGAATGCACATTTGCATCTTTGAAAGTTCACAACTTGAAGGTTTGTATGTAGGTGACTCACTGTACTCTAAAATGCTGCTGAACATTATATTCACTACATATCATGGTAGTCTCTTAAAAATAAATCTTGGGAGAATGGACTTTCTTGTTTTAGAACGAGAAATAATTGTGCCTCTCCTGAAAAAAATATCACTTTGCTTAAATTGTGTGAACATAGGTTTTCTCTTAGGGCTGATTGCAAGCAAACTCAAATCATGTGTTTGATCATGGACCTCTTGCAATTATGAGATCCTTGATGGGATGCCTTGTTGTATTGGTACCTGACCTACATTTCCTTTAGAAGCACACTTTTCTCATAGACTCCTAATGTATTGTGATTGGGCTATGTTGTAAGTGTCTTTCAAAGCAGCCTTAAGTTCCAGGGAGTGAATAAATGCATACAATGTCATAGAAAGGGGGCAGGAATTACAGTGGGGAGTAAGAGAACAAGGGTAGGGTGAAGGAAACAGAAGGAATTCCCTGGAAAAGGAGGGAGACAGTAGGAGAGAAGGTATATGTGGTTGAAATGGTGAAACACAGAGCTTGGATCTCTGCCAAGACTTTCAGGACATCTCAAGAGATGGTCTGTGGGGCCTGTTAGGTTTTGACAATGACAAGGGCATCTGGCTAACATCTCTGGGTCAACTTGTGGCCTGGAACTTTTTGAAACTAGAGGAGGCAAAACCATGAGGATGGATGTCCTCTGGTGCCACACTTACATTTTCACTTGGACTGTGAACTTCCACTTACTTTCTCTGAGCCTCAGTTTCCTTATGTGTAAAATGGGACAAATAATAGTGTTTCCTGCTACGTTATCTTGGTGGCTCAATGAAGCTCATTGAATGATCTGATCACATTTGCAGTGCTCAAAGGGTAGTTATTGCTGTTATTGCATTGAGCTCCCCATGGATTCTTGTCTTACCTTTAGTCATCTCATGGCTAGGAGGCAGTGACATTGGAAAAACTGAAAGAGCAAAGATTCAATTTCCCTGCATTTACCACTGGTCTTTTCTTGAATGCTCTATGTTTTCTTTGAACCCAAATGTAAATTGCCCTCTTTGGCTGTTCCTGCATTTGTTCAGTACCTCCTGTCTGTAGGCAAATCTCACAGAACTTAGCCTCAGTAAAAATCATGAATATAATTTCCAAAGTTCTGATAAATAATAATTTTAAAAGTGCTTTTTTTAAATGTAAATCTTCTCAGGTTGACTAAGGCGACATATTGTGTAGCAAGTTACAAAGCAAAACTCAAAAATTCTATTTTAACTAATTTTCCAAAGTTTTTCTTCATGCCACTGTCAAATCACCCCAGCCCTATTTCCCTCCCTCTCTGTCAAATATCTTTCTTCTTCTTTCCTTCTCCAGCTTTCTCCTCTCTCTTAGGCTCTTTTGATTTCTGTAGACCTTTATTTAGAGAAGAGATTATCAGACTTTTTGTGAAAAGGCCATATAACAAATATTTTAGGTTTTGTGGGCACTATGTTCTCTGTCACAACTGCTCAACTCTGCCCTTGTAACAAGAAAGCAGCCTAGACAATAAGTAAATGAATGGGTGTGGCTGTGTTCCAGTAAAACTTTATTTACTAAAACTTGTGGACAGGTTTTAGTCTAACAGTTATAATGTGGTGACTCCTGATTTCAAGCAACTTAGGAATCTTTTATCTTTACCAGTTGACATTTATTTCTATCACCCCACTCAGCAAACAGAAGGTTTCATTATGGACATACCTATTTATTTTTGGAGTCATATGAATATAAGTGTGTTTTTATAAATAATAATTAATATTTTCTCTATCTCATGTTAATTAAACAGGTCAGAACAATTCTTTGCCCACACTACCTATGAGACACTTGTATTAGGTACAATAGAGCCCTGGTGCTTAGTGTGACAAGTCTTCTTAGGTGAGGGGTGTGTGTGTGTGTGTGTGTGTGTGTGTGTGTGTGTGTGTGTGTGTTTCATGTGATGTTTGGGACCAACGTTCTCTTGGCCAACAATGGAAAAAGCTAAGGCTCTATTTTTCCTCATCTTTTACTTTTTCATTTGATTCTGGAAAGCTCCTTACATCAAATTGCATAATGGAAAAAGTACTAGATCAGATCCAGGGGATATGACTGCTATTTTGATTGTATTGCCACTCTTGTGTTTGACCTTGGCAAGTCCACTCATCTCCTGGTTTAGGTCTGTCAAGTATTAAACTAAAATCTTTGATCACCAAATTATCAGTGATTTATTCTTATTCAGATGAAATTTTACCTGCAACTCAGATGTGTATGGAATGAAGTAGCCTGGGGCATCAGAGCCCTGTTTATTGCCCCTTCATCCTGACACTCAATCTTATCCCCACCTGAGGAGGATTCTAAAATATTTCTGTTGGAATTTAGGGTCTCTAGGCCGCACTGTACTATATGATTCTTTGATTTCCTGTCCCATCTTTTGCCATCTACCCAGTGTTTATGTTCCTTCAAAATGGCAGGGGTTTTTCATAAACTTGTTCTCATATACTCACTCATTTCCTTTCCTGATTGACTTTCCATCCTTTTCAATCTTCGTTCTTATCTCAGTCCTACTTATTCCGTATGGCCCTACTCAGATAGCCACTTCTAGGTTCATTTAACTAATTGTTTTCTTATAGAAAACTTTGGTAAGACTCACCGATCTCAGAAGAATCTCAAGTCACAACTTTCAGTTATCTTTGTTTCAATAAAACTTTCTTCCTACACTGTAGAGTTTAGGAGAATCCAAATTCCTTTTAGTAAAACTTGATGTGTTCAAGTGGGGCTGTCTCTGGAGGAAGCATATTTATCTCATCCCCAGTGCCTGGAGCATGCATGGCACAGTTGAACAGCCAAGCTTGTCCTTTGAGGAGGTGGTCACAGTATTAATGAACTCTTTTTCATTAGGTTTCTTTTTTACCTATTGATGCATTTCTCTCCCCTCCCCGCTAGTCATCACAAGGTAAGGATTTTGGGGGAAGAAAATAGAATTTTGTATCTTAGTGGAAGGGAGTTTGGCGACAGAACAACTTGCAGATGGAAAAGGTTTCCTGTGAGAAATCAGCGAAAGGATGTTTGACGGTCAGACTTCTCAGCGCTGTATATGATTATCCCAAATCCTTACCACGTAAGAACTCTGACTGTAAGATTCTGTATTAGTGGGCTCTTTTTCAGTTTGGATGACTGGCGGATTTTGCAGTCATGAGGATAGCCAAATCCCACTGCTTCACTGTGTCCCTGGACCCTTCCTGACCTCAGAGGGTGATGGGCAACTGTTGGGATAGAGCTGTGACTGTGCAAAACCTGACATAAGTGGGGAAACAGGGATTTACAGACAGAAAAAGAAAATGATTTAGAAAGGAAACCCAAAGAAATTACAATTAGCTGCAGGTTGCTAAATCCTGATTAGCCTCCTACTGTGCTGTTGTTCTGTAGCCAACTCAGATGATCCAAAGACAATGTTTAAAAGCCATTTTAACTAAATTAGCAACCATGTAAAACCTCCAGTCAGAATACATGTTTAGCTGCACTTCCACTTCCCCTCCTCACTGAACAATTTCTGTCAAGGAATCACATGAAAAATTGAGGTCAAAAAAGACTGATGAAGAGCGATGTTTCTAACAAGAAGACATCAGACATTTGATGTAAGTTCTGTGAGAATGAATGGACTTTTAATTCTTCCCTGTAACTAAGGTGACTGTCCTCGTTTATAGCTGTGGTCATGGCATGTTGATTAGTAACATACCCCTTTACTCTTAAAAGTGGTCCAATTTGGGCAATGAAATATACGGTCACTCTACATCTTTGCAGAGAAAATTCGAATCTCCCAGAAGGTGATGATGCCATGGTCAAATCCCTTTTATATATGATGGTTCAGAACTTAGTCCTCAAGATCTCAAAGTCCATAGATAATTTCCTCAATGACAGAAGCATTTATCTCAATTTATATGTTTTGATACGGTAGATTTTAAAATATTCTTGCTTCAGGGTTAGGCATATTGTAGATCATTAAGAATTTTTCATTTTCAAGAATTACACCTGGGTTAATAAATTTTTCAAATATTTGGTGGCCCATTGGTGCTTTTTGCCATGTTGGGAGATGTTGTTAGTATGTGCCTCTAACTCTTTTTCTGACCCCTCCCACACATAAGGGAGGCCGAAGTAAGTTTCCCAAGTTGGGCAGGGGGTTTGCCTATTGCCCTTTAAGATCCCTTTCACACTCAAAGTCTATACTTGTGGTAAAACCCACAGTTTGCTTCAATATATATATTAATAAAGAGAGAGTATTGTAGTCATTTCTTCCTTTCCTCTACCAGATTGAGCCGAGTTTGACCCCTGGATCTGACCATATGATAGTTATGTGGCCATAATTGAGTTACTTAAACTTTCTGCACTTATTTCTCCATCTGTGAAAGGAGCTACAAGTACTTGTCTCCTATAACCTAGCATGCTGAGGTGAGGCTCGGGTCAAGTGATGTCTGGAAGAGATGTACCTGTCTGTGCAGGGAAATAACAACTTTGTCATATTACTGTTGTATTGGAGAGCAATAATTAGGTAATTTTTTGCGACTCAACCATGGATCAGAATGATATGTGGTGAGCATCTGATTTTTGGTCCCCATTGTGGCATTTATTTCGTCTCCTTTGGATGGGAGTACTCTAATTTCCTTTTGGGGAATTTTGTTTTCTCATTTAGGGATATGTATAGCCTCTAAGATCATATAGGACTGATATAGAAGTTGAATGCATAAAGCTCTTAGGACAAAGCCAGGTTCCTTGTTGACTGTGCCCAAGACCAGTGTGACCTGCAGTCAAGGTGGGTGTGTATTCCAGAACCTAGTCTTGCTCTGTCCAGCACATGGTCCATACTTGGCCCATTGGACTTTTTCTGTCCTAGAACTTTAAAACTATGCCACTATTTTTACTAGAAAAGTAAAACTCCTTCTGTTCCTGAGTTATGGAACTAGGACAATCAAGCCAGGTCCCCTCTGACCTGTGAAGTTCAAATTAATTAATTCACTATTAAGCAAATGTTTATTGACGTCTTTGTGTCAGACAATGTATGCAAAATCTTTCACATATTTCTCTCATTTAATTCTCAGTACATATTAGGTGTTGGGTCTTGCTGCTTGCTTTGCAAATGAAGAAATGAAGCTCATGGAATGTAACCCACTCCAAGATTACATAGCTAGCATGTGGCAAGACTGAGATTTGAACTTGAACTTGGATCCGTCTGACTCCAAAGCCTCCATTTTCTTCTCTGCAGCATTTGGACTACCTGTCAGGGGAAGAACAATTGGAAGCATATTTTATCTAAGACTGTGGAGGGTTGTTGTTCCTTTGTTCTCTTATCCAAGTGTCTGCTGCAGTAATGGAGGGTTCTGTAAGCTTGAAGAATGGGGGAGGGGGTGCGAGCGTTTATTGGTTTTATCTATCTAGTATACATTCCCTCCTCCCCCTCTTTCTCCTTTTAGTAATAATAGCAGACTCCTTTCTTTGGAACATACACCCCGTTGGCGATTCCATGCAATTTTTGTGGGGTTGTCTTGCTCCTGTCATTTGTAAATGACTAAGACAATATGCTTCCTAGCATATATTTGCAGAAGCCCAGAGCCTGGAGAGAGCTCTCCTTTCCCTGTGAGAGACTGACAGAGAAGGAGCCAGTAGTGGAAAAACTGGAGAATGATTACGGCCATGTCTTACTGTTTTTGGCATGTCTTTTTAACCCACTGATAAGTCACTTACACATTTGTTTGTTCCCTTAGGTATCGATTCACCCAAATAGTCCCTGGGCACCTGCCCTGTACAAGAACCACGAAGGTGCCGGGGATATGGTGGTGGCCTGCAGCCATGGTCTCTGTCCTTGGGGACCTCACTGTCTAGAACCCTTCTTTCCTTGGAGCAACCATAGCCCCCACAGCCATCTTCTCAACAGGCTGTTTCCACTTAGAATCCACTACTTGGGAGTGCTAAATTATTTACACACTCTTTTTACGAGAGCATCCAAAAGCTTTAAGACAGATTCTGTTTCTAAGGCCTGGGGTCAAAGCTCCTTGCAGAGAGACTTCCCTTATCTTGTTTCTCTCATCTTTGCTACCAGCATACCACAGGTTCAGAACAGATCTCTTGCCAAAATTATTCTTTGGGGAATGTGTGGGCGGAAACTAGAGCCCCTTTTGAATACAGTGTCTCTGCTCACTGGAGCTTAAACTCACTTGCAGGTTTCTGTTGGCTCCCAAGGAAGAAGGTTGCATCCACTGATGAGAGCACAGAAGGGTGTAGGGGTCCCCGATGCTGCACAGAGTCTGGTGAATATGCTGCTCTCCTTCCTTGAACTGTCCCTTGTGCCTCCCCTCTCCCTTCCACCATCACACTGGACCAGAGTCCCTGCACCCTGCCCTTCTTCCTGTTCCATTGCCTCCTTCCCGCCCACTGCCTCTGCACCTGGTTGTCAAGGCATCAGGTTGAGCTTCTCTGTGAGATCTTTTGTTCTGTGAATGAGTTCCTTTGGTTGCTGCTCAGCTCTCCCACTTCCTGGTGCCCGTGTGCTTGGGTGCTTGGGACTGTGCTTCCGGGAGGGAGTCTGGTCTAGAGAGCAGAGGAGCAGAGGCTGGAGGCCCTGGTTGGGGATTTTGGATTATCAGTTCTAGTGGAAGACCAGAGAATAGAACTGAGGCTGTGGTGGTGGGGACTGGAGCAGCTAGGATTTGTAAAGTTAACAGGGTACAACAGACAGGGAAGAGGAATGTGCACAGAATATCATAATTAGACGGTACCCAAACTGGGCTCTGCTGACCAATTGTCCAGTGCTCAGTCATCTCCTCTGATTTGTCCTCCAGTCTCCCCATTCCCCTTAGATGCTGTTTCCCTAGGGGAAGACTTTTCCAACTCCTCAGCGTAAAACAAGTTTGCCTGCTATATGTTCTCATGTGACCTTCACCAGACAGATGATAACCCATGAATAAGTGCTCGTGTGATCATTTGCCTAATGTCTGTCTTCCCCTTGGGAGCCAGGCTGATCTTGTTCACCACAGGTTCCCCAGTAAAATGTCTGGAACAAATTAGGTTCTCAAAAATGTCTGTGGAATGACTGAAGGAATAAACGCTTGATCTGTGGATTTCTGTTCCTCTTTACAAGCTTTTTGCCTAAGATTTTCATCTACCTACGTTAGGACTTTCTGGCCAAGAGACAGATTGACTGCACAATCACTGCAATTCACATACATTTGATCTCAAGCCAGTTTTATTTTACTTAACACAAAAACACAGATGAAAAATATTTATGTGAACTTCAAGGAAGATACAAGGGAAACGAAGAAGCCACTTAAAGCCATGGTGAGTGATACCGCATTTGCTATCAGAAGCCAGTGTCATCAGCTAGAGTCCCTAGTGAGACACGCAGAGGCAGGAATGTGGGATCTCACAGGAAAGACCCAGTCTCTTTCCCCGGGTGGCTCCCCCATCAGACGGCTGCCTGAATGTGCACCATTAAAAATTACTGATATGTTTAAGTTGAGTTTTTCCGATCCCAGTTGAATTTCCAGAACTTCTTGGAGGGTGTTGCATTCTGAACTGCTGGGAGATCCTGAAATCTGAGTAACTAGGGTACAGGAGGGGTGTTAGCTAGGGCAAGTGTAGGAAGGCAGGTCCCCTGAATGGGTAAGGAGAAGGCTGCAATAGGGAGAGAGGGAGAGATAAAAAGAAAGAGAGGACCGAGTTGGGTTTGTTTCGTTTTGTTTTTTGGAGTTGGAGTCTCACGCTGTCACGCAGGTTGGAGTGCAGTGGCATGCTCAGGGCCACCCCAGTGTTGACCTGCTGGGCTCCAGCAATCCTTCTACTTCCAAGTAGCCAGAACTACAGGTATGTGCTACCACACTCGGCTAATTTTTGATTTACTGTAGAGACGAGGTCTTGCCAAGTTGCCCGGGCTGGCCTCAAACCCGAGGACTGAGGCAATCCACTCATCTCGGCCTCCCAAAGGGCTGGGATTATAGGCTGAGCCACTGGGCCCAGCCCCAGAGTTGGGTTTTAAACATAGGTACTACTTGTCTCTGTTTCTCTCTCTCTCTCTCTCTCTCTCTTTCCCTTTCTTTCTCTCTCTCTTTTTTTTTGAGTTAGAGTCTCACTCTGTCACCCAGACTGGAGTACAGTGGCCGCTCCCGGACTGCTGGGCTCCGGCGATCCTTCCGCTCAGCCTTCCAAGTAGCTGGAACTACAGGTGTGTGCTACTATGCCCGGCTGATTTTTGATTTATTGTAGAGATGAGGTCTCGCTGCCCAGGCGGGTCTCGAACCCGCGGGCTCAGGCAATCCACTCACCTCAGCCTCCCAAAGCCCTGGGATTACAGGCTGAGCCACCGAGCCTGGCTCTCTCTCAATCCGTCTCTCTCTCTCTCTCTCTCTCTCTCTCTCTCTCTGTGTGTGTGTGTGTGTGTGTGTGTGTGTGTGTGTCTTTTTCCTTTAATGGAAAGTAACCCGGGCAGGAAGATAAGAATATTGCATCCACTGATTAAAATTAAGCATATTAAAATGTGCTTACTGAGTACCTTGGACATTCTAGGCCCTGTGCTGAGTACTGGGTTATAGAAGAAAATAATTCACAGTCCTTCTTTGGAAGGCCACTCAGTGTGGGATAGGTGCAGATAATAAAAGTGGAGGTAAGAGTCAGTGATGGTCATGGTGGTTCTTTACATTGAATAGCCATGAAAGAGTTATTTGAAGAGGCATGGCTTAAGCTGAGAAGATGAGCCATGTAGAGCAGGGAGGAGCACCCCTGGCAGAAGGGATTGCAAGTGCAAAGACCCTGGGACAGAAACAGGCTTTGTGAACTGGGGCAGGAAGATGGCAGAGCGAGTAGTCGGTTTTTAGGTGAGCAGGTAGGTTGCAGGGATAGTTATACTGGGTGAGCAGGCATGGTAGAGGCTGGCCACTCAGAGGAAGCTGGGGGTTTTGAGCAGAGAAGTGACATGGCCTGATTTAAGTTTTAGAGAGGTCACTCTCCTGTTCTCTGAGAAAGGAGTATGGTGAGGAGAAGAGAGATGGAAGGTACGGGGAAGATATGATGATCGGGTGGAGAAGCGTGAAGGTAGTGGAATGGGAAAAAAAGGGACTGATGTGTGATCTTCTGGTCCTGCTGTTGGCTGTTCCTGGGAACTGACTTTCAGTTTCTCCATCTGTAAAATGAGAGTTACTCTTAAATGTCCTCCTAGCTCTGGGTCTCCTGGTGGGTCATTTGAATCTGGCCCCACAAGTTTTTCCAAGGTCTGTGTCTGTTTGCTTTTTATTCCTCAAGGCTGAAAAACCCTCACTGGAAAGAATTTCAATTTATGGCTTAAAGATAAATTTTCCGACATTCTAAAGTTCTGTTAATATTTTAAGCGCGGCGTGACTGTCTTGTGTCCCTGCTTCTAGGTGGGAAGTGGTGGGTAAGAGTGTTACATTATTAATAAAATATGAATACATTAAAGTATTATTTTAATGTAACTTATGTGGGAAACATGATCTTTTGTGAGGCTTTTTGGCAAGTGGGTGGAAATGCGTGTTTGCCCTAAACCTTTGAACGCCCTTGATCCGGCTGGGGTCTTTGTTTCCAACAAAGCCCTTGACCCCTCGTGGTTTTGGTTCTGTTTACTCTTGGCAAGTGTTTTGGGTTCAAAGGGAGAATCTTTAAAAGCTGCATTGGGAACGTCTATAAAATCTTAACGCATCTTTGACATCAAATAGCTCTTTCAAAGCAGTGATTTGATGAAGTAAATAGGAATGCAGCACAAACCATATGGAACGCATTTTCCATAACTGCTCTGCACTTGAATAACAAAGAAGAAAAGTTCTTGGCAAAGGGAGTTTGGGATTTTAATGACCCTTAAATATTTGGCTCGGTAGCCAGATGTGTTTTACCAGGCTGAAAACCCCGAGGATAGGCCTGCCTTTCTCTTTGGCAAAACATAAGCTAACGCAGTGTTGCTGTTCGTGAAAAGATGTTTGTGCCTCATTGCAGAAAGCTTAATTCACCATGATTTCCTTAATTATCCACCCCTCCCCCAAGCTGGCAGGACTCCCAGCATGCCTCAGAGCATCATTTCTGATTGGAGACACTAAGCTGTTTATGACGATGCCACAGAAAACTCCTTAATTATTTGAAATTGGGATCAAAAGGTTGAAACATTGATCAGAGTGTCTGGCTGATGGAACCGGGGAAGGGCAGGAGGCTTCATCTTCCTGGAGTGGATGGCTCTGCTCCTGCCTGGCAGTGTGAGTTGAGCAAGGTCCTTGATCTGTTAGTACAAAATGGGACAGAGCACGTTTGAGCCGTTACTGTCAAGTTCTGGTTCTGATATGAGCAAACCTGTGCTAAAAACACAGACACACATTTTCTGCCTCACAATCACTTTGGAACTCCATCCCTGGTGTCTTTAGGCAATGCCTAAATGTATGTGTGTGTTGTTATGTGAAATGGTTCTCATTTCAAGACAAGCTCAAAACTAGTTTGTCTAACTTTTTTGCTCTTATATGTGGATATTGGCTCCCATAACCTTGCCCAGTAGGAGACATACGTTTTTAATTTTTGATGGAAGGGGCCTTCAAAGTGATGGAGTCCAACACCCTGATGTCAAAGATGAGGAAACTGCTGCCCAAAGAGTAGAAGTGGCTTGTCCAGGGTCACATGGTTTGTCAGTATCAGGACAAAGGTTAGAATCTACCTAATACATCAACAGTGGGCCTCCAAGTACTTTGGTTTACAAAAATAAAATGTACCCACACAGGATGAACACTTCTCAATGCAGAAGACATTCAGAAGCACTTTAGGAGGGGATGAACACATGAGGATAAACACAGGAGGAGACAAACCGGCATAGCCTTGTGCTGTGTTGCTTAGTCTTCCATCAGAAAAATACAAAACAGTTTAGAGAAGAAGAAACTGAGGATCAGAGATGTTAAGTGACTTTGGTATGTGGCACAGCACCAAAACCCTTGCTCTTCCTGGGATGTGAATTTTGGCCTATGCTTAGTCATACAGTGGATCTTAGTCCATCCTGGCTGCTATAGCAGAATGCCGCAGACAGAGTGGCTTATAAACAACAGAAACTTATTTCTCACAACTCTGGAGGCTGTGAGTCCAAGATCAGAGTGCCAGCATGGTTGACTTCTGGCAAGGACCATCTACTTCGTTCATAGACAGCTGATTTCTCGCTGTGTTTTCACATGGTAGAAGGGAAGAGGGAATTCTCTGAGGTCTCCTTTAAAAGGGTAGAATTCCATTTGTGAGGACTCTATCCTTATGACCTAATCAATCCCTCAAAGGCTTCACCTCTTAACAGTATCTCCTTGGAGGTTAGGATTTCCACCTCTTAATTTTGGGAAGATACAAACATTCAGACCATGGCAAGTGAGTTTGGAGGCCTTCTGACAAGCTGGGTCTGTGTCTCTCCACTGGATCAGGTTGCTGGATCACTCCCCTTCCCACATCTTGTCACCCTGGAGGAGACTCTGAATGCACCTCTCAGCCTGGCAGGAGTCCCCAAATAAATTAATTTTTATCAGTAGATAGATAACCCATAGACTCTGTGGAACTGAGAGAAGGTGAAGTGAAGCCCAGACCAAAGTAATAGCAGGTACTGGGGTATACTTCCTCCTTTTTAAAATTTAAGTGCTCTTCTGGTTAAAAAAACCAACCAAACAAAAACCCCCAAACCAAAACCTCCAAATCAAACACAGAACTGTGGATGGGGCTGGACTGTTACCAAGGGGAAGAGATGCACAGCCAGACTTGCTGGCTTCCACCACTCCTTCCAAATCTCCTTGCTTTTCTTCACTTCTCCCTGCCCACAACCTGGTCAGCTCTTTAGGGATGTCTCCCTCACTGTCCACTGATCCCCCATCCTCCACCCCATCAACCACACTCCTGAAATGTCAGTGGGCCGCAGGACATCTCCATCAAAGAGAAGAATCATTAGGGAAAAAAGAGATCCAGCCAGAGTGATGGAGAAGGCCACAGATGAGAAGTAGGGAGTGAGCTGATAGAAGGAGGAAGGGGTCAGGGGAGTGAAGACTGGTCTCTGGTCAACCCCAGGGAAGATTCTGGTTTTCCTCCCCTGTGTTGCACCTTCATCCTTGGGAGGTGCAGGGGGGGGGGTTGCTGTGTTGAGATATCCAGGAAATCACTTGGTTCTGACTTTGGGTCATGCCGGTTCCAAGCACAGTTTCCAGATTTCTGTTCCTCAGGTTAAGAAGTCCTGAGATCTTCCAGCTTCCAAAACCTAAAGCAGGGAGAGGGGACTTGTTTCTCTGTCTGAGTCAGTTCTGTTCCCGGATGTGCTCTCAGATGGCTCCAGCTTCAGGATGCTAAACAGAGTGAGAGATGATGTGAACTCAAGAGAGAACTGGGTTGAAACTGAGCAGCTTTGTACTGTTTCAGGCATGTTAATTAAATGCAGGGATTATATACCCCAAATCTTCACAGAAAGTAGATTTACTGTACCTCATTACCAGATTTTATACACTCCACTTGGGCGAGACTGATGTTCTGTATTATCAAAGAATGCTGGATTTTATGGTCTAAAACCTTCAGATACTAAGAGAGAAACATTCAGAAATGACAACAGTGAGACCCATGGTGGCCGCTGATGATACACAGATGCCAGACAGGGTTCAGATGTCCTAAGTGCTCCCTGGACATATCACAGGCAAATGGCTTTTACTTGGGTTTGGTTTGAACTAGGAAAAATGTTTGCACCTCTAAAGGACTGTAAACTTCATTTTCACTTCTTCTGAAACTTGTCCCTCTGATTTTCACAGGACCCATTCCTTTGTCTGTCACCGCATTCAGCATAGCGTGGGTTGTAACGCTTTAATGTGTGTGTGTGTGTGTGTGTGTGTGTGTGTGTGTGTGTGTGTGTGTGTGTAGGTAGGTAGGAAGGTATGTATATTAATGGAGCTCAGAACACATTACCTCAATAATATGGTGCCTTGGCATTTGAGAAAACAGCAGAAGCAGGAAAGTCTCTGATGTTCTGCCACCCTTCTTTCCTGAAGTGGACCATAAAATCTAGAAATAATTCTGTGACCTTCTCCCTTAAAGCAGTATGTGAGAGGTACCCACCCTGTACCCAGAGGAAAAAAATTTCTTTATTTTTGGAGACACATGGACACAGAGAAGAATCTGAACAAACAGGCTTTGCTAAGTTCCTCCCAGTTTATCACCATTAGATCATAACCCATTTGTCTAATCGTACTCCTCCACAACTATCCACCTCATCAAACATATCATGAAAACACAGCTTTTCCTGTTTCTTTGGGTTGTCATTTCTGAAGGCTCCTGCATCACACAAAACTTATATTAAATAAGTTTGCATACTTTTCTCTTGTTAATCTGTTTTTACTATAGGAGCCTCAGTCATGGGCCTAGCAGTGAGTGAGAAAATATCTCCTTACCCCCATAGTATGTACATATGTACATGGTATGTGTGCATGTTATGTATGTAAGAGTTTGTATGTGTATAAATGTAGGTAGTGTGTGTGTGCATGTATACAGGTTATATATATGTGTGTGTAGGTAGGTAGATAGTCTTGTGTTCATATGCTTGCAGATAATGTGTGTGTGTATATAGATAGGTATGTGTGCATGTATGCATGTAGGTATTTGGAGAAAGTTTTGTAGATAGGTGTGTGTGTGTGTATGCGTGTATGTGTGTATGTAGTACACACGTACATACATACGTATGTAGGTAGGAAGGTTTGTGTGTGTTTGTATACAGGATGTATGTAGGTGTGTGTTTGTGTATATAGACAGGTGTGTATGTGCATGCATGTAGGTATATGGATGTAAGTACATAGGTGTGCTTGTAGGTAGATATTTGTGTATGTATGTATGTAGGTATATGTGTGCGTGTGTAGGCAGGTATGTATGCAAGTTTAAAAATAATTTCAATTTTTTTCAAAGGAAGTGATTAAAATGTCAAGTAGTTCTACTAGGATCGTAATGAGAAACAGCAGACCCCTGACCAATTTCTTGTCACTCCTGATTCCTGTTCCCTGGAGGCAAAATCTTTCACCTCTTAGTATTTCATCTTTATATTCACCTTTACATTTGTAATGACTGCACATATACTGCTCTATTACATTTTTTCTGTATTAGGCACTATCTATTGTCTTCCTACTATAGAAGATGTGGGTGTAGCCTGTCACCCTCACACATACACATCTTTTCCCTCCCTTCTTCAATCACTCGTTTTGGTTAGATATACACTCAGTGTTTTTGTTCTGAATGTGTAAACATTATTCATAGTTGAGACATTTTAGAGTCTCATGATTACATATTCTTTCTTGTGCAACAGTTTATTGAGTCTAGAGTCTCTTCTGATTCCTCCACAGTCCCTCTATGCCTGTGAGTGAAGTCACACCCATCAGGTCATCTTGCAGCTCTTGGCACCTGCTGCCCTGTCAGCCCAGCCCACAGGGGCTGCGCTACGGCCTGTTGCCTGGTTCTCCTCCTAGGACTACCATTAATCCACTGTATTGGATCTTATATTTCTTGGATCCCACCCTCTTCTTGTTTCTTCCTCATTGGATAGATGACTTCTTCTAGATATGCATAGGTAATACATTTTCAAGGATCAAGTCTTGGGAATATATTTTTTTCCTACCTCGACACTGGATTGATAATTAGCTGGGTATAGAATTCTAGGCTGCAATTTGTTGTTTCTGTTGCTCTTGTTCAGAATTTTGAGTTGTTTCCTAGGTTCCAACATTGCTGTTGATGACACTTTAATTACTGATCTTTTTTTGACATTATCTACTTTTTCTTTCTGAAAGCTTTCAGTTTTTAAAAAAATTTTTCTTGGTGTTGTGGTATTTCACAAAGATGTGCCTTTGTATTGATCTTTCTTCTATCATTGAGCTAAGCTTCCAGTGGAACTCTTTCAATCTGGAAATGCATGTCCTTTGGGGGAATTCTTCTATTTCTTCAAATTTTTTTCTTCTCTGTTTTTTACTTTCTAGAGTTTCTAGCATTCAAATAATGTTTTCCTGCATGGGTCCTCTAATTTTCTTTCTTTTTCCCTTCTGATTTTCACCCTTTTGATCTACTTCAAAAATCTATTTTTTTAAAAACAAAGTTCAATTTCTGCTTTAGAGATAGAATATTTTCTCTTAAAAACTCAGGCAAATTGGTGTTTATCTTGTCTCCTGTCAGAGTAAACAAATTGAAAAGGAAAAAAAACATTTTTTTTACCTCTCCAAGGATATTACAATTGTGATTTTTTTTTCTTCTTGTGTCTGTGTCTTACTTCCTTTATTATTTTAGTTTGTTTTGCTTTGAGAGACTTTCCTCAAATGCTCAGTGATTCTTGGCTGTGCACATGTATGTTTGGGAGAAATGTCAAACTAATGATTGGGAATATTAGTGTGGTTGGGCAGAGCTTGTTAGCTGGGGGCTTTGTTGTCCAGAGATAGAGCCATGACCTAGCAATTTCTTTGTCCCTCTCCCTCAAACCCAAATGTCAGTATCTGTAGGTCTTTTCCCTTGGGCTAATCAGTTTGCCCACTGGCAGATCCAGCTGGGCTGTGTGTGGTACTGGCATCTCCCTGTTCAACTTTTGTCAATTTTTGCTTGTTTCTCCTAGATTCATTATGTGCCTCACCACACCCTAAGTTGTTGTTGTTGAGACTCTCTGGTCCTCTGTTCCCAGAAAGCAACAATATCTGAGTCTTCTGCCAGGATGGGGAAAAGGCAGCCATCTGACTGCATGGGGAGAGGGGAAGTCGAGTCACAATAACTCCTTGAAAAAATTTTTCAGCCAATCATCCTGTTTTCATTCTCATCTGCATACTCCATCTTCAGAGCTTCCTGCTCTTGAGACGCTCTAGGGTTCTGTGGTCACATCGTATATACTTAATGTGCCTTCTCAGATTCTCATGGCCTCATTTGTCTCTTGGATCCTTGGCCACATACTCAGCCTCAGTTATGAGGGCAGTGAATATCCCATTGGTCCTGGGTAGTTCAGCCACCAGGGTTTGGTCAGATGCAGGCCCTACCTCCTTCTACCAAGTCTCCACCTAAATGGGGTTCTGGTACCCCTAATCAGCCTCAGGAGGGATCTGCCAAGAGCAAGAAATGAGTTTTCAGCCCCCTAAATTATACCAAGTTTCTTCTGACTTCATGTGCCTGGTTTTGTGAGTAGAAAAAGAATCCACTGCTGAATGTAGGTAGGCACTCAAGAATGATCTCACCTGGGTCCTCCTTAGGTCCCTGGTGCTTTACCTTTCTAGAAGGTGAAGGCATTTTCTATGAAAAGCGCTTCCATCATCATTCTTTCAATTGACTTATCAATGTGGACATTGGCAACTTAAGGATAATTTACTTTCTTTTATTTTGCAAGAGATGGTAAGAAAACTAGGAGGATCTGGAGAGAAAATATTTTGAGCGTCATTATTGTTTTTGAGATTCAAAAACCACCTGGTACAAAAGCGCAGTTGGAAGCTGTGAGCACATTCAGTTTCCCTGACCACATTTTTTCACCTCATTGTGATACTAGGACCAGAGGACAAGACCTTTGCCAGAGGGAATGCCTGCCATTCTCCCACTGAGGCTCCTTCTCCTCCTTGATTTGAGGAAGGGCAAAGATGTTATCTTACTTATCTCTATAACCCCAACACCCAGAGAAATATTTGGCATGGGTTAGGTATCCAAAATATTTGTGGAATTAAATGACTGGACGCTTCTCAGACATCCCCCCCTGGGGGACTTCTGTACCTGCAGGCACCAACCTTTAAAGCAGGCAGGGTAGAGCGTCTATGGAAACAGGCATCGCTCTTGAATCTGAACTAGGTCATCCCCTGTGAGCCAGGACTCGCCTGCCAGGAGCAAGGACTCTGCTGTTTCCTTGCATAGGTGGTGTCAAGTTTTAGGGATGAATACAAACTTAACCTCAGATGTTCCTTCCACCCCAGAGAAATTTTTCCTTCTTAACCTCGCATATTTTGGAATGTCTGTTTGCCTCAGCAAGATCTACTTGGTATGCTGGTCCTTCCAGCTGTACTGTCAATCCCAGGAACAGCATCTTTTCCTCCTCCCAGCACCGGGTCTCACTTTTCCATGCAGAAACAAGACCTGTATCAGTCCTAAGTGAGTCTGTCCCACCATTTAAAGTAGACCATTTTTTAGCTTCAAAAACAAATATGTAAAATATGTCAGTTGTTAAATGTAATAATAAAAGAAACACTTGTGAACTCAAAACTTGATATAAAAAAGTATCAAAAAAGACGAACACCATTGAAGCACTGCTTCCCTTGCATATACATAATTGCGTATGGATTTTCTGGATTTCGTATCATCACTCACCTATTTTTCTTTAGAAAATTACTCCACTTGTATGTGCATATGCCCCTAAGCAATATATTGTTGGGTTTTGAGGTTTATAAACATTTAAAAAATTTTATAAATATATTATGCTATAAGTATTAGATTCTTATGTATGTCCTGAATTCCTGGGCAACTTGCTTTTTTTTTTTACCACTAGATTTGTGAAGTTCATTAATGATATTCTATGTACTGTTCTTTGTTAATTTTCACTGTTGTATACAACCCCATTATGTGACACTACCATAATATATTTCACTCTTTTCCTGTTAATGAATATATGTGTTGTCTCCAGTTTTTTCTAGAAAAAAGTGTGCTATAAACATTACTGTAAACGTATCTGGGTGCACACGTGGCATTTACCTAAAACTGGAATTGCTGAGCCTTATGCAATACTCTAACCTCTAGCAGCTAATGCCAAGTTACTTTCCAAAGGGCCTCAGTCAATTTATACTCTTCTGGTAGTGGATATGCTTTTCCATTAATGTACACCTTCACTGGCACTTTATGTCAGATTCTTTAATAGGGTAGATTATATATATTCTCTATCCATAATATAGTCTATCTTGCTTTCAGTTTACATTTTCTTTACTACATAATAAGGTGTCTTTTCCAAAATTTATTAGCTCTTCTAATTTCCTTCGTTGAGAATACCTGTTCACTCCTTTGCTATAATTTTTATTTAGATTGTGTGTCTTAGTGATTTTTAGGAGTAAAATACATATTCTAGAGTTCAATCATTTTGTCTCTTATATATGTGGCAATATCATTCCCAGTTTGAGGCATCTTCTCACATTCTTTCAGGTGTCTTGATGAACAGAAGTTCTTAATTTTAGTGTAGTTGAAATAATCAATCTTTTCTTTCTTTCTTGAGTGGTTTATTTTACCATTAGCTAATCAATTCAATTGTCCCAGTACCAATTATTGATTAGTGCTACTGTCTCCTACTCACCTGAAAAATTAGCTCTGTCAAGAAAATTGTATATACATATATAATATATAATTATATATTATATAACCTATGATATATACAAATATGTATTATATATATAGCATAGGTCTATTTTTTAGGTCTCTACTCCATTCCATTAGTTAATTTGTGTATCCCTGCACCGATATCACATTGTCCACTGAATTATTACAGAATTCTAATAAGTCTTGATGACTGGGGGGCAAGTTTCCCTACCATTGGCTTCTATGGTTTCTTGTTACCGTGAGTGTATTCAAGAACTCTTTAAAAATGCACATTATACCATTTTCACATGTAAAACTTAATAACTTCACAAATCCAGTCAACGAAGCAAATTTCTTAAACTCTTTCATATTTTACAAAACTGTTTGAATCAAGATCCAAGTAACGTCCATCCCAAGAGTTTTTCAGTCTGGATATCACCATAGTGTCATTTAACATGTTGCTCTGTTCACTGTATTTGTTGAGATAGTTTGAGACTCGATCAGATTCAGGTTCATTTTTGGAATGAGGATAGGCAAGACTACTTCACCGGTAGTGTTAGGCACTTCCATCAGGAGGCACATGATATCTATTTATCTCTTTTTTGTGTTAATAGCAGACAGTAATACATGGCTTAGATCAATTAATTCGCTAAGAAGTACAACAGGGTGGCATTCTAATTCTATCCTTTTTCACTTGTTAGCTAGATTTATTTTATAATGAGAAAGTCCCCTGGATTGACTATCTGGTTACTTTGAGTTACAATTTATAAAGGAAAAACATGAGAAATGCTTAATTCTTTCCCTTTTACCAGTTTTCAAAAGAATGGCTTGGTGGCCCAGCATCCTCCAAATGTAATAAATAGGTTTTTAAAAATATCATTATGATTCAAGGGCTAAATCTATTACTTGTATTTTAATCGATTATAGAAATTATCTTCATTGATATACAAATTATTCCATCTATGGCCTGTGGTGACTTCTTCAAGTTAGTTCCTGCAATCTTTTACAGGACCCAGTAGTCCTTGTTAGCTTCTTTGAAACTTGAAATGACAAGAAATTTCAGTCTCATCTTGGACATTACCTACCCCAGACTTGGAATCAGTCATGTGTCCAAGAAGTCCTGGTTCCTATTAGTTTGAACTGCTATTTAGAAAAATTAGACTCTGGGCATTAGGAGTATTTATTGCTCTTGGTTTAGTCATTGTTGCTGAACTGTTTTAATGGATAGGGAGTTAGAGAATATATATGTATATGTATATATAATATATATTATGTTACATACATATACACATTCATATTATATGTATGTATTCATATATATTAAAGATACATCATGGGTTCTTATATTTCCAACTCAAATTTGTGATTATATGGTTTTATTTAACCTCACTAATGTTACTTCCATAAGATTTCTCCTCCAGGACCCTAATACCATTTTGAGTTCTTACCAACAGTGTATGAAAATACTTCTCCCCCCCCAACCTACTTATTTTTGGAAAACTTTTGAATGAGAATTGGCATCTCAGTGCAGTTTCAATTTATATTTTTCTTATTTTGAGCAAGATGAACATGTATATGCATATACATTTATTTATTTATTTATAAATCAACTTGTCAAGTTCTACCATTACCTTGGGGATTTTTATTAGAATGGATATATAGGTCAATTCTTCTCACATTGATATTTTTATGACATTGAATTTTTTTGCCCATGAACTAGGCCTATTTTTTTTTATGTATTTGGTCCTCTTCAATATTTTTCAACAAGGCTTGTCTATCTCTTCCACAAAGGTCTTGAGCATTTTTTTAAGTCTCCAGGCCTTTTTACACTGTGTGCTATTAAAACGGGATTTTTAAAATGTACATTTATATCTCCTTGATGAGGAAATAAATATAATTGGTTTTGTACATTGCTTTTATGTCAAATGATTTTGCTAGCTTTTCTATTAAGTCTAACAATTGTAGATTCTTTTTGGGTTTTTCCTGAAGGCTATCTTCTAAGGATAATGATGGTTTTGTTTTTTCTATTCCAATCTTTGTACATCTGATTTATTTTTTTTGTCTCAGGTTTCTGGTGAGGACCTTTAGGATGCCATTGGATCATGTCAGAATCTTAAGTTATCATCATAAATCATTGTCGGGTGTCCCTCATCTGCTCGAAGACAAACTTATAAGAAAATATCTACTCTTCTCTACTTGTCTCATCCTCTCGTCTTTGCTTTGGTTTGACTTTTGTGCAGTAAAGACCTCGGTCGAAGTTTTGCTAGTTGACTTGCAGCTGTGAGGTCTCCCACAGCTTTGTTTAGTCAAGCTAGATAGGCAGAGGAAAATGAGATGTGATTTCTTAGACTTTATGCCATATGAACAGGATGGGATGGGTTGGGCTGGGACCCTTGGGAGTCAGGCAAGACCTGGGACAAATAGGTGGGTGAGCCTGAGGAACAGAAGTCTGATGTTCTGAAGGTCCTGAGGATCAGACATAAGACAACATTCCACTGTGATCAAGACAAAGAAGGGAGTGGACCATAAAGCAAAACCTAAGCATTGGGTGACCAGTGAGTCTTGGACCATGGCAGGAAGTAGAAACAAGTGCCTGGATTAGTCTGTGTTGTCTGGATATTATTTCATCAACCTAAGGTCATGCATATATCCATGAGTCAGTGTAGTTAGACACAAGTTTAGAACTGTGGGGGATAAATGTCATTATACTCTAGCTCATGCTCTGACATGCAATAGTATCAATTCCTGGCAGTATAGCACCTCTGTAGACATTCAGTTCAGTACCTGCCAAGAACTGCAGTCAATACTCTGTCTGAGGACATGAGCTAGGGACTTTGCTATCTGTTAGCTGTGGGCTTTTCTGCCGATTCAGTCATCCTCCCCAGTTCCCATGGCTCCAAGGGAGCCACATCAAGCCCATCACAGGCCCATCATAGCATCCATCTCTGGAGAATAGCACTCTCGAGCCTGCTCTTGTTTCTCTGGTCACTCAACTCTTTGTCTTGGTTGATGCCTTCCTTGTTCACATGCTCTAGAGTCCCTTTGTAATTTCTGAGGAGAGCTCAGACTATGCGTCCCATCAACAAGCTGGCCTCTGGCTCCTTGTGTAGCCAGGGCCAAACTTATTTCAGTCACAGGTTTGGTTAGTGTATATGAGGTTTTTAAAATTTTATTTTAAATCTCAGTCACTCAGGGAATAAATGAATAGTGTATAATCCTAGGATTCACCCCATCTGAACCCCTCAGAGTCATGGTGTTCCTGATTGGTGTCCACTATTTGCATGACCCTAGGCAAGTCCTCTCCCATCTCTGGCCCTCAGATTTCCCAGTTCAACTGTCCAGGATTCTCCAACCAAAGACTGGGTGCCCGACCCCAGTTTTCTTCCTCTGGGATGCTCCTGATTCAGGCAGTATCTTTCTACTGAAAACTTCAGCCAGGGAGGGGTTAGAAAATTCATTGCTCTCATATCTCGTACTATTATCATGACCAATCTCCTTTCACACATTTTATCCTTCATTTTATGATAGCTATTAAAGACTGTTAGGAGCTCTCTTGGTTCCTTGAGGAATATTTATGCATTTTATAGGGCTCTCATGAAGGAGAGAAGCCCTTATTAGGAGCAGTCAGGGAGATTCTGCATTAAGGGGGCATTAGGAGCCCTCGCCCAGAGAATAATGATGCTTGGGGCTTCCTGTTTAACTTGCTGGTTTATGCACCTGTTTGAACTGTTTTCTTTGGGGGGATTAAGGGATCTTTGAGAATTTCAAATAGTGCAGAGAGACTGCTCTCTTGTTAAGATCCTGCTTCTGTCTGCAATATCAGCTGCACTGACAGGAGGGGTGAGGAGAAAGGGGGTCTGGAATTCCTGTTCAGATTTTCCAACCCTTCCACCTCCGCCATACTTCACTTAACCACTAAGAAATTGGCATCAGGTCAGTGGCTTGAATTTACTCCTGCCATGTCCCCAATAGCTTGTGTCCCCTGCCCTTGTCTTACCACTCAGCTTCCTCAGCACATCCCCTATTTCATGGCACCTGAGGCAATTCTCAACCTCCACTTTTTAAAAATGGACTCTATTTTTAGAGCAGTTTTAGGCTCACAGCAAAACTGAGCAGAAAGTACAAAGAGTTTCTGTATACACACATGCATAGCTTCCCCCCACTGTCAATATCCCCCCTAGAGTGGTACATTGCTTACAATTGATGGACCTACATTGACACATCATTTCCCCTAAAGATTATAATTTATATTAGGGCTCACTCTTGGTGTACATTCTATGGGTTTGGACAAGTGTATAATGATGTGTATTCACCATTATAAGATCATACAGAGTAGGTTCACCATCCTAAAAATCTCCTGTGCTACTCATTCTTCCCTCCCCACTAACCTCTGGCAGCCACTGATCTTTTACTGTCTTTTCCAGAATGTCATAAGTTGGAATCATACTGTATGTAACACTTTCATATTTGCTTTCTTTACTTAGCAATACACATTTAAGCTTTGATAATCCATTTCTTTTTAACCCTGAATAATATTCCATTGTGTGGATGTAACCCAGTTTTTTAATCCATTCACCTCCTGAAGGACATCTTGGTTGGTTCCAAGTTTTACAATGATGAATAAAGCTGCTATAAACCGTTGTGTTCAGGTTTTTGTGTGGATGTAAGTTTCTAACTCCTTTGGGTAAATACTAAGGAGCATGATGGCTGGATTGTATGGTGAGAGTATCTTTAATTTTGTAAGAGACTGCCAAATTCTTTCAAAGCAGTCCATCCCTGTTTTGAGTCATGTCTAGTCAACTTAGGAAGTGTGTTACCCAAGCCATGAGTCTGAGGGATTTCAAAGACTACCCCTTTCTCAATCTCTCTGATGAATCTCATCTCCCAAGTTTTGTTGGTTCCTACTAAATAGTTTTCCAAAAGGTCTCATCTCCTCTAGAGGGGCTGATACAAAGTCTTTTCCCTGTCTACCTCCAGGTTTGCTGCAGCAGTCCCAGGGAGGAGCAATTCCTGTGGTCCTTGCTGTTGCCATGGTGACTAGGGGCAGGAATGGGGCACGGATGAACTCTCTAGTCTAATTCTTGCTTCTCAAAGAGGGATTTCCAAACATCTTCACTGGATCTTGGAGATGGTCAGGTCTTTCAGACACCTAAGGAATCGGAACCCAGGATGGGGGCCCCAGACTACATATATGTTTAACTCTCTGCCTCCATTCTCATGAAATTCTGATTCTCACCAAGTTTTGATAACCCCTAGCCGGTGTACTTGAGTCTGTTGCTCACCAGTCCCCAAGGTCTGCAAAAGGAACTCTCTCAGCACCCTAGAATCCCCCTCCTTTTTGAGGGAGTCTTCTGGGATTGGGGTCCTTCTGTTCTGCTCCCCACTAAATCTTTCTCCTCATACCCTCTTTTCTTCCTGTTATCTTCTATTTCTCTGAACCTTTTCCTTCATCTCATTTTAATTGATTCCAAAGTGTTAAGGCATTTAGTGAGTATGAATTTGTGTTTCGCTGAAATCAATCTCTTTCTGCAAGCTTGCTTCCCCCTTCTTTCAAGTCAGCTAAATCTTGCCTCCCCCAAATTAAATGACTCCGGGCGGAACCAGCCTGACTTGATTACCTAATGCTGTAGCAGCTCCAAGGCCGCTGATCTGGCTTGACCTAATTTGACCTCAAAACGCTGTCCCGCTCACCGGCATAGTCCTTATTGTAGAAACAGGTGTGCTTTAACCGGCCATGGGAGGTTTTGGGGGCCCTGGGGGCATTTTTCCCAAATGAAAAGGGAGAGAAACCCCGGGACTTGGAGTGGAGATGTTCCAGGGAAGGGACATTACGGGCCTCTGACTTCTGGGGTGACTTCAGGGAAGATAAGCAAATGCTCTCTTTCTCAATTACCACTTAAAACTCCATATTCTCACTTCAGGCCTGGAAATCCGGCACCCTGCCTTGGGAGAAACCAGGAGGTGTCATGAAAACAGATGAGTTTCTCTGTGTGTTCACACTGAGAGTCACCACGTGACTCTGAATCACCGTTTCCTCATCAGTAAAATGGTGGGTATCATGTCAGGCATGAACCCAGTGATGACTTTGCTATTATTATCATTAAAGCTGTGTCAGAGAGGTATAAACCTGTCCATTGTACAGGTGCAGAAGCGGCCACTGGGTGCACTTTGGTGTCTTATCGAAGGTCACATATCAGTCGTCACAAGAACTGGCAGGGCAGGATCTGTTTTCCACACCAATTCTCTCTCCACCAGGCCATTATGTGGAATGCAGCTGGCAGAGGCCAAGGTGGCAGGGGCTCCTGGCTGGGTTGGATCCATCACTCTGACTTCCCTTTTCTATTAGAGACGATTATGGCTTCCTCTTTCCTCTTCTCCTCTTGCGCATTCATTTCTTGGGTCTGAGTAAGAAGAAAGTATTCAGACCACAAAGGGAGACCCTCCCAGGTCTGTGCCTCCTGCCTGTAGGTGGTTGTGCTGAGAACAGACTTAGTGCCATGAGCATTAGTGATCATGCAAGTTCAATCAAAGTGTGAGGTTAAACTGCCCAGAATAGCAATGTTTTGGGGGGAAATTGACCCTCAAAGGCTTGAATTTGGCTCCTGTGCCATCTTTCACCTCAGTTCCTTCAACTGTCAAATGGGAGAGAATAGTACATCCCCCATCCTTGTGCCCACCCAGGGCGTTGTTAGGAAGCACGAACGAGGTAATGGATGTGAGTATACGTATCACACTCCTTGGCACCTAGTAGGCGTTTGAAAAATTTAAAAAATATCTGCACTTAGAGAGATAAAAATCTGTGAAAACATCTGTTAAAATATCCATGAGAGCTGTGTATTGGGCAATGAATCCAGGCAGAGCGAGTTTCAGACCCCCTGCCTGCCCAGGGCATGCCTTCAGCTCTGCAGCTCAGGGGACGGGACATGATTCCAAATCATAAGGATACCTGTCTTAGTTAAAAAATATACACAGGGTGATTAGGGGATGCACTGATTACATACACATGAAAAAGTTCAGTCTCTGTTGGTTAGATCAGCAATTCTTCCTCCTGGTTTCTTATCACCCCAGGGTGTCTCCAATTATCTCAAGAAGGGTCAGGAACCACTCAAGATGTTATTAATTTTAATCCACTCTAATTAAATATATAAATGGGCCATGTACCACTTTGTGGAAGGAGAAGAGGGGGAATGATATCTTAAAATTAAATATGCAATTCTGGAGTACCAGCAACCAACTTTTCAAGGGCTGGAGACTTTTTCTTCTTTTCTTTCTTTTTCCTCCTCTTTCCCTCACTCTGTGCCTTGCAGGGTGCTCTGATTGATACAGATGAAGATGGATTATATCTAGGGAACCAGCAACATGATAGGAAAAGTGAGACCTGGGTTCTTGTTCTAATTTTGCTTCCTAGTGCTGTGTGACTTTGGGCTGGTCTGCTTCCAGTGAGTCTCTGATGAGGACCTATCCTTCCTGCCTCATAGGTTGAAGTAAGCTTCAAGGCCATAATGAACGAACCAGTATCTAGTGATTAGGATGTCTATGCATTCATGTACTCCTTTATCACACTTATTTAGCATTATTTTGTGCCAGGCACTGGGCCAATGTAGGAGAACAAATAAAAGCAAAAAATGCGAGGGAGGATCCCTGCTCTTGTGCAACTCATAGTGGAAGGGGTTGAATTGGGATCCTGGAAATGCATGAAAAACATTGCCCGAGAGAGAAAGAGGTGCTCCTGCCTTTGCACAGGGATATTCCCGGACTTCCAAGACAGGGACAGCAAGGGAATGGTCCCTGTTCACAGTAAGGACTGATGGGGGAGGGAGGGATCCTGGCCCCTGGGGCTTGTGTCTTTTCCTCCAACAGTTCCCGGAGGTTTTGAGTTTAGCCTCTTTCCTCTGGTGGTGCTCTATATAGGTGGGGATAGAGGAAACGAAGGAAAATCACAGCTTAGCCTGGATTGATGGATGGGGAGGTGGGAAGGAATAGGCAGAGGCTGAAAGTTGGCCCAGCTGGGAGTAAGAAGAGGGATATGTTGAAAGGGGAGAAGATCCGCCACAGTGTGAGGACCAGCTTGTTTTGTCCTCTGCACTGAAAGATTTCTATGTGAACCTTAGACTCGAATGTCTTTCTGGGTTTCCCTATGTACTGCCTGAATGTCCTCCCCATAAGGTCTGGGCAAACCAGTGGGATTCTCAGGGGAAAACAGGAGATGAGTTTCTCACTCGGGAATTTAAGAGACTCTAAGCTACAGCGTGAACAGAGCCAGGAGCCTCCATTGGGGCGTGGAGTCTGGTTGCTGCTGAAGGGAGGCCTAGCCAGTGGCCCAGAAGGAGGGCCCAGAAGCAGGCCTAGCTATGCTGCTTTTATTTCTAAATGTCCTGTGCTTTTGGCCTTGAGACTTTGCCCTTGTCATTCCTCTGCCTCTTGTCTAAATTTTTCTTTCCCTGCATTTTCTCTGCATCTGCATCTTGGCTCACCCTTTGGGTCTTACTGCATACTTCCTCTCTTTCGTGAAGCCCCTGCTGATATCCTTTGTTGGGGCAGCGTCCGTACCAATGCATTCTTCATGGTATGGCTCCCAACACCCTGATTCACATGACTGTTTTCACATCTATGACTGCATTAGCCCATGTGTACTCTTTCCCACCACGACCTCTCCCTTCTGAGCACAGGACATGGCAACTAATAAGTGTTTAAGAGGTGTTTCTGGAATGCATGGTGTGCTGAGATTGTGGGTACAGAGCCAAGCGAGGGGAGTTAGGGAGACCAGAGTCATGGAAGCAGGAAATAGACATCCCTCCTTGCTACTGGGGACTCTGGGATGAGGCATGACTGGCCTGGGTCATTGATGGTTTGGAGGGTTCGTCCCCTCTCTGGAACCCAGGCTGCTCCCTCTGGGGCTAAAACTGCAGCCACATTCAAATTCTTTAAGTGTCTTGGGTGATTTTTTCAAACATTTTACCTCCAACGTGCTTTGCATACTGCTACACATTTTAAAACCCACATATAATTTAAGGAACATTTAATCAATAGAGTCTTGATTCATTTTTTCCCTTAAATCATCAGTATTATTGTTGTGAAGAGCCCATTTGAAGTTCAGGAAGGCTCTTAAGCATTTTTAATAACCATTTTCTTCCCCTGTGCCCTATTTTTTCACTATCTTTTTGAAAGATACTTTTTCCAATGGTTGAACAAGCTCAAAATGCCAGGTTCCCAATTGCTTAAATTGTGTCCAATATGCAATTCTGTAAGGAAAACGTACTCTTCCTGAATGCTTTAATATATATTATGAAATATATGCATATATTTAACTGAAGTAGTTTTTGCTTGTGGTTGTTTGAGGTAACTGAGAAGGGGTTTTAGCTCCCAGTTGTGACATCAGATGCTACCTTTGAGGCAAAGGAGACAGGCCTACTTTAGGAACTCCTCACTTTCACATCTTTGAAGCTCTAAATACGACATACACGACAGGCAATAATCTCTACTTTCTTGGGCCTCATGCAATTCTCTGTCCCCACTGTGGTTTGCTTCGTGCATCTTACATTTACTGAGTACTTAGAGTATACTGGATTCCTTGCTTAACCCTTTCTATGCATCATCTCATGAGGTTATTGTTATCCCATTTTATAGACAAGAAAACTGAGGCAGTGGGCTTATGTATTCGTTTCCTGTGGCTATTGCGATAAATGATGACATACTTCGTGTCTTAATACAACAGAAAATTATTCTCCCATAATTCAGGAGAACAGAAGTAAAAAATTGAGGTGTTGGCAGGGCTGCATTCCTTCTGAAGGCCCCAGGGAAGAGCCCTTCTTGTCTCTTCAAGCTTCTGGTTGCTCCAGGTACTCTGTCCCTTGTGGCAACATCACTGAAATCTCTGCCTATGTGGTCACACTGCCTCCTCCTTGTCATGTATGGTGCCTTCTCCTCTCTGTCTGTCTCTTATGAAAACACTTGTCATTGGATTTAGGGACCTTCTGGATAATTTAGGATCAGTTTTTCCTCTCAACATTCTTGATTACATCTTTTGCCATATGAGATGACACTTGCAGGCTCAGGAATAAGGACATATCTTTTTTGGGGGTCAGCATTCTGCCCACTATGTCTTGAAAGGAGCAAAATCAGGACTGAACCCAGGCAGTCCGACTGTGGAGGTGGGGTTCTTGGGCACCGTTCTGTCTCTCTGCTCACTGCATGTGCTAAGACAATAGTGATGCAAACTGCCCGTGGTTGCCAGGCTCAGACAGCTTGGTTGGGGTTTTAATTAGTCTGTCCCCCAGAAGGTACTCATATCCTTTCTCTCTGACTCCCACTCCCCAGCTTGGCAAAAATACTTGGATCAAACTCCATCATAGAACTTCCAAAGTTTACTCGGTTGGTGTTCTAAATCGTGGACCAGAGTATTCCTGGCAGACAGTTGTGTGTCTGCCGCTCCACCCCCGACATGGAAAGGGGGTGCTGACTGGGATGTGGGCTTGTGTGTATATCAGATTGGACCACATCAAAGTGCCATATTTTTGGTCAAGAATGATCAAATATCAGCGATTTCACTTGGTTCAGTCTCATATTTATTTAAGATTTAGTGTCCAGCAGCATCCCTCCAGCTTCCTCCAAAGGCCAACAAAATGTTCTAGGTTCTCATGTGTGTCTTTGGTTTTGGCATGTGACTAATCCAGCCTATGTTCATTCCTTAGTTATTTAGGCGCATCTTTGGTGCTCCGTCATGCCCCAGATCCCGTCTTAATTTCAACTGTCTCCAAAGAAGCCACAAAGCAGCCAGCCCATCTTGAAGTCATCAGCTTCCATGAAGGGTTTGGGATTATCTGTTTGCAGCCAACATATTATTTTCCTGCCTTGTAAATCAGTAGCAGGATTGCATCCTGTGCCCACTAACACAAAGTACTTACGGGTAGTGTCAAGTTGGGTCCAAGTCTAAAAATACTCCCTTCCCTTCAGTATCTTGTCTTTTCTGTAGAGTGAACTGGCTCATGACCGGAACTTTGCCACACTCTAAACATTTACACATTTAATGCATCCTGAAATATTAACCTATAGTATGCATGAGCAGCGGTGTGAATGTTTCCTTTCCTGGCAAGGGCTGTGAAATTGGAAATCATTTATTGAGATTTATGTCCTAACAGGACTGAAGGGCTGTTTTCATTGTTAAGAGTCTCAAAAGCCAGGCAGGATATTTTGGGGCTGGAGTCCCACAGAGATTTAGAGTCATTAGAAACTCCCCCTCCCAGGAAGGGAGCTGTCAATCGACCCATTAATATTTCTGACATGTGAACCATGCATGTGTGCCCAGAAAATCCAGTCAGATTTCACTGGTTGTGTTGCTTTGGAAAATTGCTTTGCTTTTCTGAACTCTAGCTTCCTGTCTGTGGGATGGGGTGATAGCAATGGCACGTCCTTGGTAGGATTGCTAGAAGAGCTCATGGACTTAGCCTAGAGCCAAACCTACTGCCTTGTAATTTTAATCATAGAAGAACATTTTGTAGGCAGTGAGTTCTCTGATGTTGAAAGTGTTCTGGAAGAGATTGAGAGATCAATCTGCTGGGATCTTGCTGAGGGAATTCCACTACTGGAAGAGAGAAGGGTATTTGCTCATCCAGTCACGAAAGTCTAGGATTATGTGCTGTTATGATATTGAAGTAAAATAAAAATGTATATGCTGAAAGGTGAAAGGCAGGAGAGATTATCACCTTGACTAGCACAGAGTTAACCTCTTGGTAAGTGCTTAATCATCATGTATTTTCTCAGTAATATTTATTTACTGAGAACCTGCGGTCTAATCCAGTACAAGGTGCTACTAACACATAGATGGGTGTACCTAAGCATCTGTCTTAAAGGAACTATGTCTCAAGATGTCTAATCTCATCATAAGAAGTACCTGTGGGGGAGAGAGAGAGTGAGAGAGCTAACATATGTCAAAGGCCTGCAATGTGCCAAACATAGTATATGTTATTTCTTGAAAACGTTGTGAATGAGATGCTATTGTCCCACTTTACAAGTGCAGAGATTAAGTCTCAAGGAGGCTGTGGTTTAAATAGGGTCTCTGTAGCAGTCGTGATGAGCTAGGTTATACTGTAGTAACAAATAACCCTGGAATCTTGGTGGCTGGAAGCAAAGGTTTATTTCTTGCTCACTCAATGTATCCATTGTGGGACAGCTAAGGACTTTGCTCCTCATTTTCCTCACTTAGGATCCCAGGCTGATGAAATAAGCACTGTCTAGAACTATGCTTTTTGCCATGCAAAATTGAAAAGAAAATGTGATGAAGCAAGCATTGGCCCATAGGGGTCTCATTCCATGGGTCAAAGCAAGTCACATGACCACACCCAAATCCCAAGAGGTGAGAAAGGCAATTCCAACACATGCCTGAGAGGAATGCACCAGGATGCTGATGAATAGCCCTATTGACTACCAGTCTCTCAGTCAGTGGCAGAGCTGGAACTCAAACTCAGGTTAGACTCTCAAGTCCACACTGTTTCCAGGAAACCCGTGGCCTGGGATATGGCAGGATGCCCATGGTCCATGCTTTTGCAGTGGAAGGTGGTCTCACTTTGGCAAAAGTGACACCAAACCAATATAGCTGTGTGCACCCTTGGTCCTGCATATCCTCATTTTTCATGAGAGATTTGCCTGCCGTTGCCATAAGTGACCAAGCCTGGGAAATGCTTCAGATGGCCTCCTGCCCTAAGCTCTGGGAAGAGTGAAAGGCCTTGTCATGTGTGCAGACCAGATGATAGTAAGAGACTTGTTAGAAAGATGGAGCACATAAGCTGGTTGTAATATGAGGAACACAAGGGAATAAGAGAGGTGTTGAAGAGCCTAGCAGATCTGTTCACAGGTTGAAAGGAAGATTCAACTTGAAAATGGATGTATTAGTCAGCTGTGGCAGTAATAACAAGTGATCACAGACGGTAACTTGAGAAAATTTCTTTTCTCAGCATTCGGGAGACTGGAAGTCCAAGATCAAGGTGCTAGCAGGGTTGCTTTCTGGTGAGGTCTCTCTTCCCGGCTTGTTGAAATCTACCTTGTCACTGTGTCCTCCTGTGGCCTTTCCTGTATCCATGTGGAGAATGAGTACTGGTGTCTCTTCCTCTTCTACAGACCCTTGTCCTACTGGATAGGGCCCCATCCTATGCTCTCATTTACTCTTAATTATTTTATTAAAGGTTCTATCTTCAAATAGAGCTTCAACATGGATTTGGAGGAGATACAGTTTGGCCGATAACAGTAGCAATAAAAAAATTCCACATTTGAGTGATGATGGGGACAGGAAAGTAGGCTTGAGGCCCCAGTTCTCTAGAGACTGCGACCTCTGTCCTCTGCTTCACCTCCAGGGGTCTCCATCCACATAATAAATAAATTTCTGAGTTCTTTGCTTAGAATCCGCAAGGTGGAGAACACACATTTGCCCCCCTCTCCCTTCTGAGCTGTGGTTTCCTGCTTGGCAAGGAGACATGGCCATTCTCACCTCACAACTGGGGGGAGTGAGGTTTCATGAACATTTAAAAAGCTGGAGTTGCCTCAGGGACACCGACACCTCTCCTCCCCTACCTCATGCCCTGCACAGAAGTTGGGACGTAGTAGGGACAATAAATATGTGTTGAATGAGTGATGGAGCAACGAGGTAATAACAAGAGAATGAATAATGTGCTTGGTGAATTGGGGCCTCTCCACTCATCCTAAGCCAGAACAGGTTAGCCTAGACCACCAGAGGCAAAGAATGATGAGGAAAAACAGCCGGTGTTGGGCAGAGGACAGACAATGAGCTTTGGGGACAATTGCATTCAGGCTCCCAACACTTGATGTGTGATTTAGGGCAAGTTATCAGGCTCCCTGTGCCTCAGTGCCTCTGACTTGAAGTGGGAGTGCTGCCCCATGCTTGTGTGAAGGTGAGGTCCAGGGTCCAAACAGTCTAGCATGTGAGAGAAACTCTGCAGACTGGAGGTAGTACCACTGAGGTACACGCCAGCCCCCACAATCAATGGGCATCCAGAGCACACGAGAATTAATACATTTTTTTCCCTCTCACTGCCTTTCCCTGGGGTGGAGCTGTAATCCGGTGGTCTCCTGGTGACAGGACAGCAGCGGTCTTTCTCACAGCCCCTCCCCAAGTCATACATTCCCCCCAAGTGCCTATCTGTGCTCCTCCATCAATGACTTTCCCTTGGGCATTCTCTCCTCTGCTAGTTCTTAAGCTGTGGATGATGTAGAATGACACTCCTTTATCCTCAACGTGAGATTCCTGACGGGAGGGTGTTTAAATTTGACCGATGGCTTAATATTTTGTCCTCAAGAGGAGGCAGTCTCCCTGAGGGCTCCTTTGGCTATGAATCATTGTAATAGCCCCTCTCAGAAGTACCTGGAAGTCATCGAGACAGAAAAACCGCTCCTTCTTCTAACCTTGACTTTTCCGCGTGCCACGGGTTTCTGACAAACCCTCCTGATTTCTGCAGGCCCTCTCTCCTGGCCCTGTGTGAGGTTCCAGGGGCTCCCCATGGTCCTGGTAAATGGTCCGACGGCTGCTCAGTTATTCCATCGTCCTCTCTTTATGACTCTTCCTACCTCATCATTATTCTTGCAGGTTCATAGGCCATGAATGCATGAACTCCTTCTGGGCCTCAGCCCAGAGACGCTGCTGAATTGATGGATATGCTTAATGGTGTTCACAGTCCAGATGGCTGGAGGTGCCACCAAGATGCCCTCAGCCATCTGGGGGTTCCCGCTGGCCTTTTAGTTGTATTCAAACTAAGTTTTATTGAGCACCCACTGTTGGCGGTAGCTACTGGCTACTTTACAAGCTAACACATCTACTCTTTATTGTGTGCTTAATAAGCATTTTCCATTCATTCCTCATTCATTCAGTGTGCTTATTGAGCACCTACTATATAGTATGGAGTATATAAGGGCTATGTACCTCCTAGTGTTAATAAAATATAAAATAACAAATATAATATATATAAAAATATATAATAAAATATAAAAAATATAAGCTCTTACAGGCTTAGGGGGGGAAAGAAATAAATACATTATTGCATTAGATGAATAAGAAAGGAAAGCATTTTGGGAAGCCATAAGGAGAGACATTTAGTCCAGTAGTGCTTGCATTGAGACCATAAGGAGGGGATATTAGAGTAGGCTTTTCAGTAGGGGTAATTCTGAGTTTGGAGGTACAGGGGAGAGAAAGAGAGTTAGTGAACTAACATATGTCCTAGGTAAGCAAAGGATGACATAGGAAGGAAGGGTGGGCAGGCAGAGGTGACTGCCTGGCCAAAGGCTTAGAGGCATGAAGCATGTGCATTAGGGTGTTACAGGTAGTTTAATTTTTCTAGTGGTAATGAGTCTTTCTGTTCAGGGGCTTCAATACACGAGCTTCCCTTACCTGACAGGAAGACTGCATTGCTGTACAGAGAGGTATGGGTAGGTTCTTAGGCATGGACCTAGGATAACGATGTGGGATGGGGTGGACTTTTCATCCCAGGGAGAGAGCAGAACAGTGAGTTGACAATGGCCTACACAGCCCTGATCCATTTTCATTGAGGGCTTGGGTTCGAGAGGGAGCTGCCCTGGGCTTGCCTTTCCCTGTTCTGTCCACTCTGCCTCCTGACACAGCACAGAACTGGAAGGCTATCCACACCTGGCCTGGCAGAGTGGAAGACCATTGGCCTGAATGTCAGGCTCTGGGTTTCAAGCTTAGCTCAGTCTCTGACTCCAGGTGAAAGCTTGGGTAAAACACTTCTCTAGTTCTCAGGGGAATGGTGGGGTGAAACTAGATGGAATATCCCCCTATATCTGCCCATTTGTGCTTTTATGCTTCTAAATGTATACCTAGATCTCTGCTACTATACTCATTAATATGTTGTTAACCATTTCCAGAAACTTCATTTTTGCCAAGTAACTCTAAACCAATAAAAATACTTGGCCATTCCAAAAGCAGAAGAGGGTGAGAGGGATGGCCATCATGCTATCCTCTCTTCTAAGACCACACACTCTAGAGACTTGTATATTACTAGTTATGCAAAATTGGACAAGTTACTTACTTTCTCTAATTTCTCTTTTTCCCATCTGTAAAATGATGATACAAATAGTGTCCTCTTCGCAAGGAAGGTGCCAAGGAGGTCTGCCATGTATGATTGTGCTTGTTATGCACTGCCCAAGAGCACTTGGCTGAGGGAAAAATGGGGACTGAAATCCAGCTCACCAACCCACGTGTCCTGTCCCAGGTACGCATCTTCCTGGTTGCTTTTGCTTATTCTTATGCAAGTACTGCGGGGGCTGGCAGTAGATAGTGTCTGGCCCCAGAGATAAGACTTCATTTTATTTGCTTTTCTTATTGTGAGGAAAAATTGACATGTGAGGACCTACTTGACACCAAAGCCTCAGTTTCCCTTCAAGTTAAGGATGTGGGCTTATTCATTTCTACTGTTCTCATGGGCTTGGGAGACCTGGGCTCAACTTTGAGACTGATTATGCATTTCTTCCCCAGTATATGCTGGAACTGGCTTGACTTCTGAAGCTTGAAGTTGGTGGGACTTCCTGGTTGCATGGAAGGAAGGATGCTGTTATGAAGGACCCTCTGCCAGGCTGCTCTAAGGAGAGAGAGGTAGAGGAGTAGAAAGGAAAATGGTCTTCTATCTAGCCCAGAAGAGCCATATACACCACGGACCCTTCAAAGAACTGGTCTGTAAATCTGTAAAAATTCCTTTCTAACTACCATCTTTCTTTTTCTCCTTCCCCTTATCACATAACTTTTCTCAAATAAAGCCTAGGCTTGAATTACGTTAAGGCAGAATTGTCAAAGCCTTAGTGACTCAGGATGGAGAAGGTCTTTAGATGCATCCAGGAAGAATCTAGTCTGGCTGGTGGCTCAGTGCTCAGTCCACCTCCAAGGCCCTGCCCTGAAGGCTGCAGGACCCTCACGGGGCTTGGGACTGAGTCATGTGTTTAGTGAGTCATCAAAGTTGGACAATTAGCGAGAACGGCCTCTGGTGGAGCCCGCTGTGTTGGCCTACCGAGGCTCATTCCTGGACCTCCTCCTCATTCACCTTGATTTGTTCTCTGGTAGTAAGAGGAGATGGCACTTTTATGTCTTGACACCTGCCTCTGGCTGTGGATCCCAGAACCACAAAGCCCGGCTGTTCTCCTTTCAAAAACCAGGGTGTGCAATTTGCTCCTTCCTCTCCAGTGCGTTTTCCACCATGATCTCTTATTCTTTGTTTAACTCTGGCAGGAGTGTTCTGGTTTAATGCAGAGACAGATTCCAATCCACCCTGTTGCTTCTTCATTGTCCTTTCCCACAGGGCTCAACATAATGGCAAATCAATGACTCAGAAGACTCATCTATTGTGAGTGTAGTGGACTGAATACTCCCAGATCTTTACTCCTTCCTTGTAATAGTATTTTACATCCACATCTCTTGCGATATGACCTTGCAGTATCTTTCTAAAGCAAAGGTAGACTATTTGTCTCTGTTCCATTGATGTTGGGTATGACCATGAGGTTTGTTTTAGCCAATAAAATGCTAGTGGGTATGACAAAAGCAGTCTTTAATTGTCCTCGTGTGGTTTTGCTCAGACTCTTGCAATTCTACCTTTTGCTATGAGGAAAGAATGCTCAGATTTGCTGCTGGTCCTAGAGAGAGCCATGGAGTAGACCAAAACCTGCCCCCTCCCCCAATGCCCCCAAAGACAGGAGCAGTATATCTATAGCCTTAAGAGCAAAAAGTGTTTTGCACCCCTGAGAGTTTGGAGTTGTTTGTTACACAGCAGTATTGTAGAAAAACATCTGCCTATCGTAGGGGTCAACTTGGTTCTAGGGTGGTGTCATCTTTTTTTCTAGCTCCCTACTATATGCTTCTAGGTAGGCATATAGTAGAAATGCCAAAAAATAGCTTGCTGAATGGAGACAGTGAAAGGCAGGGTAAACACTGGCAGACTCATTGTGTTTGGTTGACACTCTGCTCCCAATCTGGGTCCAGAATCCCATGTTCAATCCATCACCAAGCAGTGGAATCTGCTGCCAAGATCTTGCCCCTATTTGTGTGTGTAGCCTCTCAATTGTAAGGTATTGAATCACATTGTTATACTACTCTTCAAGCAAAGCAAAAATATATCTGACCAGCCCATGGATCCCGAATGTGGCCCTCCTCTGAGTCCTTGGCATTAGCTAAAATTCTAAAGTGAGGATCCAAGAAGGCAAAATAATTATCAGCCTAATGGTATATTCTGTTCCCTAAACATTTCCTTTGGTGCTGCTGAAATAATTTTGATCAGGCCAAGAAAAAGGACAAGACTGAGAACCGAGGGTTTTGAGTCTGAATTTTGCTGTGTGTTTGACTTACTTTATGGTATTGAGTGAATCACTTTCTCTCCCTGGTCCTTAGTTTTCCCATCTGTTCTAATGAATTTGTCACTTACAAGCTGAGAATCTGAGAACAATTTTCTTAACCTTTTCAAGTGTTAGCATCCTCATCAATAAAATGAGATACTGCTCACCTGACCAAGTTAAACAAGTATGAAATAATATGATGACTGAAGCACATAGTACACTGCCTGGACACAGAGTCCAGTGGATGATCACTGTGACCCCTGCTGTGGCTGATAATTATTAACAACAACAACAACAATATATAAAAAACACGACCTATTTCAAAACAGTGTCATAGGTTAGCAAATCATCTCTGGAATCAGGTGAAAAAAGCTTGCTTCAAACTGTCTTGAAAGAAAAGAGGATAATTGATTCATATAACTTGAGAGGTCGGGGGTTGAGCTGGGTCTCACAGACATTTCTCTCTCTCTCTTTCTCTTTCTCTTCCCTGCCTTTCCTCTACCTCTTCCTCTCTCCCTTCTTCTCTCAATCCTGCTCCCTCCCTCCATCTCTTCTTGGCTCTGCTTGAAGAATGCCATTCATTCCTTTCTAGAATATGGTAGGCATAACTCAAACAGACACAGGTCAGCTTCCCTTCCTAGGAAGATTCTGACTGACTGTCCTTGGACCATTCACTGTTGCTGGTGGATGAAGAGCCAAATTTGTCTGTACGAACCCGGATGTAAACCCATCACTGAAGTAAATGTATGTGAGGTGTACTATCTCCAACATTTCTTTTAGAACCCTGCAGCATAGAGAGGTGCTGCTCTCTAAAGGAGATTAACTGAGCTGCCCCTGAATACTATGCTTGTCATATCTGGGATGTGCAAAATCCTCAAGTCACTTTTCTTGGTTCTTGGTTGATTTCATATGGCAGCTCGAGGTGGGGAGAAATGCCCACAGGTTTTCTTTTTTTTTTGCTATATAGGGGGAACCAGGTGAATTCACAGCACCAGTGAATCTAGGACGATGAAAAGATTACAAATGAATTTGCATAATAGTGCAATTGCCTGCCTTACATGTGCAGAAAACAGAGGATAGATATTGTGTAAAATAATAGGCTAACCCATATTTAAAGTGACTGAGGAAAGGTCCATTCTTCTAAATGGGAATTGGTGAGCCAGCAGCACATTTCCTGCCTTTGACCTGTGTCTCCTTGCCACCCTCCCCCCAATGACTCCTCTAGCTTAGACCATCTCTATCTTGGTTCATTTTGCCCTGGCTCTCCTCCTCAGCTAGCCACCTCCCTCTGATTCTTTCCATGTCCCACAGAGTTGCAGGTGCAGCTCTTACCTTGTTCTCCTGCTTACAAACTTCTGTTGATTCTTATCCCCTGAAAGAATAAAGTCTCAGCAACTTTGTTATTTTATACACAACCCTTCATCATTTTACTTTTGCCCTCTTCTCCATACTAAAATAAACACAGGTTGGAATATGATTGGCCTGGATTTGAGTCTTGTTGCTTCTTTCTATTCGCCGTGTGATTCTTGAACTTGACATTCACCCTCCCTGGGGCTCAGTGTCCTGTAAAAAGAATTTAAAATATCTCTTTTTCCTTCTCTCCCTCTTTTTTCTCCTCTCTCCTGCTCTCTTTATCTTCTTTATCACACTCTTTCTTCCCTCATCCTCTCAATCCTTTCCTCCTTATCTGCATTCCTTTTATTCCCTCCGTTTCCAATTTTTCTGTTACTTCCTCCCCCTCCCTCTTCCCCACTTTCTCCTTCTTTCCCTTTCTCTCTTCCTCTCTCCCTTCTCTGCACACACACAGTGATGTCCTGAGGAACAAGTTACATAACATACAGTACAGATCAGAGGACCCAGAGCAGCAGAGATGTGGAGGGGAAACTCCATTGCCTTATATTCTCTACTGCTTTGTGCCTTTGCTGTGTAAAAAAAGAATTTGTCTGGTCTTTGTCCTAGATGCCTGGCACAGAGCTTCTAAAATGCCTGGATTTCCTGAGTGATAGGGAATCATAAGCCTCTAGGATCACACCTATGTTTATGCTGAGATGAAATGACTCAGAAAGGGGGCTAGTCACCAGAAAGACCCAATGTGTGATTGATTTGGTTGGAGCCTGGAGCCAGGCTGACCTCCAGGGAGGAGAGGAAGTCTGCAGATTGAGTTATCAATCTTGCCTATACGGTGAAACTTTGGTCCAATAAAAACTCTGGACACTGAAGCTCAGTGGAGCTTCCCGGTTGGTGAATGCATCAATGTGCCAGTGAGTGACAGGCCCTAATTCCACAGAAAGAGAGCATGGAAGCTTTGTATTCAGGACCCGCCAAGATCTCACTTTCTTATTTGGCTGGTCTTGATCTGTATCCTTAATAATAAAATTGTAATAATAAATATATTGTTTTCCTGAGTTCTGTGAGCTATTCTAGTGAATTATTGAAACTGAGGGGATCATAGGAATCCCCATATTTGTAGTCAGTCTGTCAGAAGTATAGGTGGCCTGGAGCCTTGCTTGGACTGGTGTCTGAGGTAAAGACAGCCTTATGGAGGACTGAGCCTTAGCTTATGGGATCTGTGCTAACTCTGGGTGGTTAGGGCCAGAATTCAGTTGCAACACACCATTTTGGTCTGAAACCAAATAACCCTTTGTTCGACTGCACAGTTCTAGGTTCTATTCTTTTTTTTTTTTGAGTTGGAGTCTCACTCTGTCGCCCAGACTGGAGTGCAGTGGCACGCTCCCGGCCACCATAGCCTTGACCTGCTGGGCTCCAGCGATCCTTCCGTCTCAGCCTTCCAAGTAGCTGGAACTACAGGTGTGCGCTACCACGCCTGGCTAATTTTTGATTTTATTGATGAGGTCTCGCCAGTGGCCCAGGGGGGGTCTCGAACCTGCGGGCTCAGACAATCCACTCACCTCAGCCTCCCAAAGGCACGGGATTACAGGCTGAGCCGCTGAGCCCGGCTAGGCTCTACTCTTGTGACATTCCTTTCTGTCTGGATTGTTTCCCTGCTTCTCATTTGAGCAGAAATTCTTATTCATGCTGCAAAACTCACCCCAGATGCCCAACTCACAGAAGCTTTCTTCCTCAACTTCTTATTATGGAAAAATTTAAACACATGCAATTAGGAGATAATACAACCACCTCTCACACACTCATCACCAGCTTCAACAAGCACCAACTTCCTGTTGTTCTCACTTCCTCATTTACCACTCCCACTCCCTGACTTTCAGAGGCACTTCATGGTCTCTGCAGAGAGAACCAAGGTGCCTTCTGGGGTCAGGGAAATGAAGACTAGGCCAAGGTCACCCTCCAGGGAGCATGGCAGACCTGAGGTTTAGCTGCCTTGCATCAGTAACTTGTATACAGAGGAAAATGAAATGAGAAATGCACTTACATAAAAGCTGAATTGGCACGACAAGCAAATTTACAGAGAGAACTGTGTGTCGTTTGAAATAATAAGACCAGCATTGTTTAGAAGGCGGCAGATGGGAAAGAGCACACGTCTCCTCAGGCAGAACTCGGGTTTATCTACCAGCCGCGTGTTAATTCAGTTCACCAAATATTTCTCCATAAGCATGGATGGGCTGGACACCACACCTACTCTGGGGGGCTGGATATTAGCAAGGAAGTGATCATAAATGGAGGAGTGAGGGAAGTAAGGGAAGGAAGCAGTTCTAGAACTTGTTGCATAGCCTCTATTCTCTTAAAGGTTTTTACTCTGCCCTCCTCCCCTCCTCTCATCCCTTCCTTCGTAAACTGACTGTGGAGCTCTACCTCTGTGCCAAAGACTGGGCTGGGTAGTAGTGATGGTGGTGATAATGATGATTATAAGGATGGAAGTTATAAGAATATGTAATTACAAGCACTTATATATAGGGTTCGGCATGCGGCAGGCATAGTTCCAAGTGTTATACATGTACTCACTCATTTGATCCTTACATAATACCTTTTAAGGTCAATTGTTATATTACCTATTTGCCAGGTGAGGAAACTGAGCATCAGAGGGATTACATCACTTGTCCAGAGTAGCACAGCTGCTAGACATGCAGGAATGACAAGGCACAAGGGCTCCCACAAGGCAAAATTGGATCTATTTTCAAGCATCACACAGAATAATAAGGTATGCATAAGTCCATGGTTGGTAATAGACTTGGGGGTGGGTGAGAAAAGTGGGGGAGAGAAGTTCTTCTTCATGAAAGAATGCCGACTAACCAACCAATGCAGAAAGAAGGAGAAAATTATGATTTTGGTATTCCCAGTGTAGTAATAGCCTCAAGCAAGAATCACAAGGGGTGCTGAGACCATCAGGCAAAAGGTAGGTGCTGAGAAACAATATATCCTTATGGTTTCAAAGAATCACCCTTGGATTAACTACAAATACAAGGGAAGAATGGACCTTTATGGGAAAGAGATCTAGCAGTTACCACCTTCGCTAAATGATCAAACACAGCCTCACCAAAGTGGGAAACCTGACATTATGGGCCTTCTATGATAGAGTAAAAAGTTGAAAACATCATCTATGTGGTATTCTTGCCAAAACAAGATCCTCTAAACCTAATCATAGAGAAATAGGTAGACAATTCACATGTGGGGCATTCCATAAGACAATTGGCCTGGACTCATATTCATGAGACCCCAACAGGCACTGCTTATGAATGAATCCATTAGGCAAACCATTGTTGAACATTAGGCCTTGAGAAAGGTGCTGGGGAAATGGAGTGGCCAAGGTAGGTACTGTTCCTGCCTTCAGGGAGCTCAGGTATAGTCTGGAAAAAGGACAAAGTAAAGAACTGTTACATACAGCGTGGGGAAGGCCACCACTGAAGGGTAGGTAGAACCAGCTGGGCTCACTGTGTGGCCTCTAACTGTTCCAGAGCAGCTGAGGCTTCCAGAGAAAGGAAGCTCTGAGTGGGGATTGGCAGGAAGTGTGACACTTGAAAGCAGGACTGGGACAAGACAGAAGAGTCAATGTGTCTAGTCCATTGCACAAGAACAGAGTTGGGCTCACTGTTTACATGACTGAGGCTGCTTCTCTTCTGTTATTACCTGGTCTGGGGGCCTGCCGAGGGGTGCACTTAAGGAGGAGCCAGTCCCATGTCCTGAAGTCTTTAAGGGGGAAGGGAGGCTCACCTGAGAGGGCATGCAGGTCCCCGGTGAGGTTGTGTTCTGGGTCCTTGCAAATCATGTGCTCAGGGAGAAGTTAAGCAGTGAGTTGGTGCCAGTACAGACAACTCAGCAAGTGTGACCTGATGGGAAGTGAAGGTTGGAGTGGAAAGGACTATCCCAGAGTCAACAGACCCCAAATGAGCAGGGCTACAATTAAGCAGCAGCCAGGACTGGTGGTGTTCAGTCTGTGTGTCCAACACGTAGATGAGCACCTGCCACATCCTGGGACTTGATAAACACTTGTTGAATGAATGAGCTTAGCACTTGAGCTTCCAAGCTGGTGAGTGTTAGGACTATCCCCATCTACTTTTAGCCATGGCGCTACCTTTATGAGTGATAGATTATTAGGTGGGTTTTTTTAAAAAAAGTTATCCATATATTTCATTTAAAGACTTAAATTGTTCTGCAAGAACAGGTTATGAAAAACTGTGATCCTTCACCTTTTCCTCAATTCTCCTTCCCCAGAGCAATCACCTTCAACTCTTTTAGTTGATTCTCTTGGCATAAGTCTCCAAATCTCTAACAACTTGTCCGTTTTGTATCTCTCAACTTCTCAGTTTTAAGCATGAACTGATGCTGTTCTAATTGTGAATAGTAAGAGTTTAGCTGCCCCCTTACCTTCACATATTCTTCTAGTACCTCACTCTCTCAATATGATTTTATCTTAATTTTCATTGGGGTGACCCTCAGAGTTTACATTCTTTTGACCATGCAAATGATATCCACTGAGCTGTCAAATATACTATAGTTTTTTTTTCCTTGCACACAGTTCCAGGAAAGAATTATTTAAAAAGATGAAAAGCCTGATATATCTTAACACAGGGAGGGGAGATTTGGACAATTAGCAGAGAGTTTGAGGTAGAATTAATGATTCATACCCAGAAACTAAGCATAGGAAAAGAAAGTAATGATTAAATCTGGGGTAAATAACAAAGCTGTGTAAATTTTGAAAAAGCAACCATAGTTCCCAACTCTTGTGTAGTGGACTAAAGGGAGTCAGTACTTTAGAATATTCACTATGAGTTGGGAGTCGGGCTGTAAACTTAGAGAGAAGTGGTAGAAAGTGTCTTGAGTCATATGAGGCCTTTGGCACACCTTGCAATGAATGAATGTGCTAAGCTGAACTTTATTTTACAGGCCCTGAGGAGTACTAATGAAGGATTCCAGGAACTTCTGGTGTGGAGCCTTTTGGGGACCTCATTACTTACACGGATTTGCTTCCCAGCTCCCTGTGGCTTAGGAAGCCGTTTCCTGGGGTCTATGTCACCGTGTCTCGTTCACTTGCCTCCCCCATTCCAGCGTTATATTGCTATTATCTCTTTGTTCTTTTTCTTTATGTTTCCTGGTTTATTTGCTTATTTATTTTAAAAAATTCATTCACTCTCATTTCCATGGAACTCTGGGAGGGGAAAAAAAGGTATATGTGGGTATAAAACTAATCTTCTGTCCCAGAAGTCGTTTGCTTTTTTTAATTAACAAATTTTTCCCTCTCTTCCTGGCCCTGTTGTAACTTCATTTGTCCATGAAATTTATGTCTTTCCAGGGCATTCGGAGGCTCAGGGAAGGTGTCAACATATACCCTGGCTCACATTGAATTTGGGAACGGGGCTTCCAGGCTCCCCCTGGTTGCAGGATGAGGGTGAGCCTGGGGGACGCCCCTTAGTCCCTCTTCACCGGTTGTCCCCCTTCCTAGAAGCTCAGAATGCAGCTTCAGCCCTCTCCTTTGAACCTACATCATGGTTCCTTTGTCTGCTTCAATGGATTCAACATTTGTGGGTTATAGTTCTGTTTTGAAATTAATTGGAACTAGACAAGAGGGTGAAAAAAAAAAAAAAACAAAAACGAGTGGGGAGTTGAAGTAGCCCCGGGCCGCTCACTCTCTGACTCAGGAGCTTCCAGCCCATTGCTGGCTGCAAAGGGTTCCTCTTTTGAAATGGGCTGTCTGCTCTGTGAAATATTTAATGAAGCACGTTGCAGACAGGGCTTGAGAAGGTCTCCGAACCTATTGCCCTCCCTTCTAAAGTGCGCTGCCCCGGTTCTGTAACAAAGAGGCCATACGCTCTGGGAGGACCACCTGGCACTTTTGTGGCCCTGGTGAGGCATGTCCTCTCCTCTCAGTCAGGTTGGGGTCGACCTTTCTGGCACCTGCTGCCCGGTACTGGGTTGACCCCGCTCGCAGGCGTCCACATTGTCTCTGCTGAAGCTGCCTTCAGGTTTGTGATCTCCAGAATGAAACGTTCCTTCCTGCTGTCTGCTCCCGATTTGCCCGTCTCTGCTTTGGACTTGAGCATCCTTTGTTCCATCGTCCTTACAGGGCAGAACACAGAGGCAGCCCTCCCTCTGATGTGATCGTTCCATTTACAGTTTTACCCAATTCCATTTAATTGCTTCTTCCTCATTTTGGTTCTGAGATACAGAAGGTTTCCCCTTACCATTTTTTCCCTGCAAACTCCTTCATGTTTGTTCTTAACCACTTCACATTAAAGGGGCATGCTTCCACATTTCCCCAAGCTCCAAATTTGCCTGAGGACTGAGCCCCCTTCCCAGTCCAGCTTGTCCTGAGTCAGATGAAGGACGCTCTATCCCAAACAGAAATGCAGTCATGACATCTTCCAGCTTACAGTTTTTCACTGGTTCTCCCCTGGCAAATAGAAGAAATACAACCCAACTTAAACTGTGTGAGGCACTCAGGAAGCGTCGGGTGATGGTTAGCGTCCTTGTCACGTCCGCTGCCTGCCTCTCTGGACTTACGGCCCTGACTCCCCCAATCAGACTGACTATTTGAAAATGCCAGACTCAGTTTTTCTGTCTACTGATCTCCTGCTATTTCATCCCTTCATTTGCTTGATTGACATGCGTTGGGTGTCTGTTATGTACCAAATATCCTTCCAGATCAGCACTGTTCAATAGACGTGCGAGCTGCATGTGTAACTGTGAATTTTCTGGGGGCCACAGCAGGAAAGGTAAAAACAAAAAGGTGAAACAAAGTCTAGTAATCTATTTTATCTAACTCAGTTTTCCCCAAGCATCAACATGTAACAAATACAAAAAAATACTGATAAGGTATTTATATTCTTTTTTTTTTTGTACCAAGACTTGGGAATCAATATATGTATATTATACTTACAACACATCACAATTAGTCACATTTCAAGTGCTCAATAGGGTGGCTTGTGACTAATGTATTAGATGCTGTGGCTTTAGGTGATGAAGATCAGCATTAAGAAGGGTATAAAAAATCCCTCCCTTTCTGGAATGTACATTCTAGTTGGAGAGGAAGGTGATACAACACAATATGGTTTATAATTTTAGGTGGTCATGCTTTTTATGTCATTCCTCCCAGCTTCCATAAATCTATAAACCTCCTCCTCCCCAATGACGGCCTCTGTCTGCAGTCTAGGGCAGAGGTTAAAACCATGGAATGAAGGTTTGAATCTAACCTTTGCTCCTTATTACCTGGGCTGGGTAGAATAATGGGCCTCTACTAATGTTCTCATTCTAATTCCTGGGACCTGTGACTATGTTACCTTATACAGCACAGGGACTTTGCAGATGTGATTATGACTAAGGACCTTGAATGGGGGAGATTATTATTCTAGATTATCCAAGAAGACCCAATCCAACCAACAAGTACTTAAAAGAAGAGGACTTTTCCTGGCTGCGGAGAACCAGAGTGACGGCAGCATGAGAAGGACACAGCCTGTATTGCTGGCTTTGAAGATGGAGAAAGGGACCATGAGCCAAGGAATATGGTGACTTCTAGAAGCTGGAAAAAGCAAGGAAACAGACTCTCCATTACAGCTTCCAGAAAGGAATGCAGTCCTGCTGACACCTTGATATTTGCCCAGTGAGACCTACATTGGACTTTTGGCCCACAGAACTGTAAGATCATAAGTGTGTGGTGTTTAAAGTCACTTAATTTGTGATGCTTTGTTATGGCATCATAGAAAACTAATAAACTAGATTTGGGTGTAAGTGATGAATAACTCCCCTTTCTGAGATACCTACCTCATGGGATTTTTCAGTGAATAAAAATAAGAGACAATCTGTAAAACAGTCCTATACCCAGCTCATTATAAATGCTCACTTACTGTCAGTTAAAACTACATGTATTGCTACAGTTTCTCAAAGTAGTCAGCCTGGAGCAGGGACTTTGTAGACATTTGTTGAATGAACTCTGATTGAACTGGCCTCCTACACTGCCTTTCATGACACAGTTGTCAGCTTCTTAGAGATCATCTGCTCCGTTATTTTCCAGAGTGTGGAAACCAGGGGGATTTGGGTGGTACACAGTCAAACATGTTCTACTTGAGCAGTTATGCATTTTAATGTGCACTGGAAAGATTCGGCTGGCACATCAAATTCATTATTCATAGATAAAGGACAACAGAGAGAACCTGTTTAAAAAAATGTTTTATAAACCCTGGTTCCCATGGTGAAGGTGGCAGGTAGGTAAGGGACTGAAACTGTGATCTAGGCAACTCTCTCATTTTACAGGTGAAAAGACTGAGGCAGAGGGAAGGAGGATGAGGGATTGGCCACACCCATCCTGTATGCGACTGAAAAGAAATTACACTTCTCAACTTTCTAGTTAGTGTTCTTGCTCAGATACTGAGCTGTTTTGCGTTAGATCTAGCCTTTTGGATTCCTTAGAAACAAATTCCTGATCTTCACGCATGGAAAGCTTTTTAACAGAATCTCCCTCCTGTTGCAGAATTGAGTGGTATCCTTATCTCAGCTGATCCCAGCTTTACTTATCTTGTCTCCAATCAAGGAGTAGGAAATGTGCCCATAGGACTTCAATATTCACCTGAATTCTTTTTTTGGCTAAAGATGAAAATCTGATTACAGCCAGCATAGGCAGAAGGAATATATCTATTGGCTCATGAATGATAAGGGAACATTTATTGAACTACCCAGACCCAGGAAGGGAAGAGACACAGTTAGCCTTGGAGCACTAATCACACTAGAAGAGCAGACTCTGCCATCTCTTTCTGTTCCTCTCTCATCTACACTTTCTCTTGAGAATGGCTGCCCACTGCTCCTGGCCTTCATGTCAGTCTCACATCTTCTGCTGTCAGATATCAGAGAGGGTCTGACTCTGAGTTCCAGTTCCAGTGTGAAAAATCCCAGAGAAGGATTCCTATTGGTCAGGGTTGGGTTGAATGACAAATTCTGGACCAATTAACTGTATTTAGTGGGGGTAGGGAGGGGCTAAAGCCAAGGAAGAGTATGGCTGCTGTCTCTCAAGCCACAGGATGCTGTTCTGCAAAGAAGGTGGAAGTGAGGCCTGGTCATCATACTTAGCCAGAGACAATCTCTGGATAGGCTTGTGTGCCTGTAAAGTTTGCTTGCACAGCTCAGACCTCTGCTTCCCTACTTACTAGCCTTTATACCTTTAGAATAATTCCAACTTCTCTAAGCCTAGGTTTCTCCATCTGTAAAAGTGCAATTGTGATACTTATTTTGTAAAATGTTAGGTAAAAACAGGTGAAAATATCTAGTGCACTAGAGGGGACCAAGAACTGTTTTCTTTCTTCTTTCCCAAGTGGCCAATTTTTCTCCTGGATTTTGCTTAAGAAGCAGATTTTTCAGCTCATGATTGAAATCCTTCTCTTATTATTTCTTCCTGTTGATTGGAAAGAAGCAAAACTAGTTCCCTGCTATAATTACTTCTAAGACTGGTTTTAAAACATACTGGGTTAATGATAATTGGAGAACACCTAGGATATCAAAAAAATATGTGGGTCATGCTAATAGTGACTGCTAGAGTTCCTGAAATAAACATGATGGAAATTGTCTGGGGAAACCACATTATGCAAAAATGCTGAAATGAGTGGGGAGGAGATGCTGAAGGGAGACATTGGTTTCTTCCAAGGAAACTGCCTCAGAAGGGAGGCGTCACATCACGGGTCCCAGGAGCTGCAGGGCTCAACATGGACCCGGAGTGAACTTCTCCCTTCATAGGGTCTCAGGTCTTCTCTCTTGCAGAACATCTGATTGCTGGCTTTTGACATTTAGCAGATTTTTGAGGACTGGTCCAACTATGTAGTAAGGATGTAAAGAAAAACTTTTCATAGTGGAGGAAATTCATTTCTTCAGGTGATGAGGGGAGCCAGGGAAACCTTTGGGTCATGTAGGCACTCTACCTGCTGGGAAAAAAAAATAGCTCTTGCCCTGAGTGTGGTCTTGGAAAAAGAAAAAGGTTAATGAATCTGGGATGCAAAGAATAGAGAAGAAGTCATGGAGGAGAAGGAAAGGAAGGGAAGTATTGAAGAGATACCCCACCCCTTCACCTACCCACCCGACTATCTGTCGGCGATCCATTCATACATCCTCTAGTCCATCCACCCTGCTACACACATAATCCAATTCTTCTATTGGTCTAAGGTGTCAGTAGGGTTAACTAGTTAATACTGGAAATACTGAAATGATAGACAAGGCCTTTGCTATCTCAAGACTTCACAGACATATGCTTCACATAATGCATAGTGCATAAAGGAAGCATTTTGTCCTGTACATATAGAAATAAGAAAACAAGGAGAAATATTTGGAATACACAGAACATACTAGGAAACTTGACCCATCAACTCAATAATCTCTGCTTATTTTTTCCCCTGAACTTTGTTTTATGATTCCTCTGAAGAAATTTGCCAGATTCAGCTTGAATTGGGGTACATGGAACAATTATTTTTCCTGAAGTACTACTTACCAGTTACTTTCTTACCCTTCAAAAAATATTGCATCCCTGCTAGAAAACACAGAGCCCTAGCCAGTCTGGTCCAGATCATCGCTTCTGAGTGGACATGTGTGAGTGGAGAGGATCTGGAAATTTGGAGCCTGGGCTCTAGTTCTTGCTTCGTCACATTGAACAAGTCACTTTCCTGCTATTAGTTGGGCTGTATAATATCTCAGTTTTGCAAATCTCTACCATTCTGAGGCTCTCAGACTTTTCCACTTGGAATCTCTATGCACCATGGCCTTTGTGCTGACTTCTGTGGGACAACATTATCCACTTCCCTCCCTCAGAAGGAGGAATTTTGCATGGTAGATGTGTCAGTAAATATTTAAATGAGTCACTTCATGTCATTTCTTTAAAAAAATCCCTCTGTTGTCCACATCCAACACCAACAATGCCAGGAACACCAAATTTAACTGAGGACAGAAGGAAAAGTCATGTGGTCCTGTAAAAATGTCCAAGTGCACCTTTATAGTTTGCCAAGCTCTGCATGTCTCCTGGGGCTCCACTGATAGTTGAAGACCAGTCCTATCTCTGGGGAACACACATTCTATGAGGGAGGTCATCCTGTCTACAAATATTGATGTCATAAAAAAGCCATCATGAAAATGCATCCTGTGCAAAGGATGGGGTTGGGAAGGATTCCTGGATGAGGGGATATTAAATCAGAGTCTTGAGACATGAGTAGCAAGGTAATAAGGAAGAGATGACCCCACATGAGAGAAGATGCGAAGGTATGCAACTGAGTGGCAAGTTTCAGCTGCAGATAGGGTGGTGCAGCTGGCATTTGGGGTTCAAAGGAGAAGTATCATGATAGCCAAGAGCCAAATTTTTGAGGGCCTTAATATTAAGAAACACAAAGAGATTTGAGAGGTTTTAAGGAAGGGAATGAAAGGGTGTCTTAGTGTGGGCTTCTCTGAAAGCAGAGCCTAAGATGGGATTTGAGTGCATGTGGTTTATTTGGAAGGTGACCCCAGGAAACAGATGGGGTGTGGAAAAGTGATACAAGAAAAGAAGAACGCAGAAACACACGGTAGTGTAATTGAGCTAGTAGCCACCATGGGCAATGCAGATCTCAGTTTTGCTGGGGCTCCTTTAATGAACTGTTTAAAACACATCTCAGAATTGTCCCACTGAAAAATGGGAGCCAGGGGCATTTAGGCACTGACTCTCTTCTTTCTCTGGTTGAAGGTTTCCCTCAGCTTTAAGAATTCCTTGTACTTTGGGCTGTATCTGCCCATGGGTTAGGCTGACTTTCATGACTCTGGAGAAAGCCCAGAGATAGAAAAGTCAAGTGACAACTTAGAGTGTCCTTGTGGTGGAGGTTGGATATGTACATAGCACTGTTAATCTGACTACCCTTAACCCACGTGGGCTTCAGGGACATGGGACATCTACTCTGTATATGATCAGATTTGTTTTTCAGAGTGTCACTTCAGTCTTAGTAAGGAGTAGGTATCGAAGCAGGTGAGACCTGTGACTGACTGACTTTATGGGAGACAATTTTCCAGTAGTTACTTCAAGTCTCATCAAAATTATGTGACTTTAATATTTCTTGGTGTCAGGCTTGGTGCATTTACAGGAAAAACCCAGGGAAGTGTGAAGGAAGGTGGAGAGTAAGAAGGTAAATCTACCCTAGTCTACAGTAAAGAAATTTTCCCCTCAACTCATTGGGTCTTGATAATTTTATCCTTGGAGGTGTTCAAGAGCAAGATAAATGGGGTCAGACACCAAGAAGGCAGTTGAAATTTTGACCATTTCCCTTTTCCAGAACCTCTGGAAAGCAGATAAATATTTATGGAGTTAGAACAACTCTTAGTTTTAGAGTTGAAAGTTCTGTCTTATTGCAATGGTACAATTTAGGCCCTTACCTTGTTGGGGGGAAATTAAAGATTAAATCACAACTTTCAAATATCCTGTGGGGTATTATATTACTATAAATGTGGAGCATCCATATCAGATGCCTTTGGTCCAGAGAAAGAAAGGTTACTCTTTTTGTGTGTGTGTGGAGAAATAACATTTAGACTCTACAGAGCTTTGTCCTTTGCGTTTCCAATGTCTACCATGTAATTGAGGTAATTCTTCTCTTTCTTTTACATTTTCTACCCGCTGCTTGGAGGACATAGCTCTTCATTGCTCTGAAAACATCTTTTCCTAGACTTCAGGGTAAAGAAACTCCTTGCCATTCCCTGGTCATAAAAATGCTGGGGGGAATTCAGAAAAAGGAAGGGTCAGCAGAGCAATCACTACATTTTTACTGGAGGTGCTGGGCCATGGCTATGGAGTTGAACTTTATAGGAACTGAATGGAGTCTAATCCTGTTTCCTGCGGCTAGGCTATAAAACTGTCTGTAATTACAGGTGTGTTCTCTGAGCCATCGCTTACATGTAAATAACACCTGTCTGCACTTCAAGCTCTGCCTTCACTGTCCGCATCAGAACACTTCAGAAGCGTGGACATGCAGAGTAGATTACCACTGACCTTCTTTCCTCTGGCTGACCTCTCCGTTATCTGGTGATGGTTTTTAGAGTCCAATGAGTGAGTTTTAGTCCATTCTTTCTCTGGGTATAGTCAATTTAATCTTCCTAGATCAACAATCCCAACATATTAATCTGGGTTGATGGAATAATGCAGTCAAGGTGCATTGATATTTTCATGTGATTTCAATGATATTTTTATGGGATTCCATGCCTTGCCTTTAGTATGCACTCTATAAACATTTGTTAAGTATGAAAATGAATGAATAAATGAATAAATGAATAAGATAAAGCAAGATGCCAGGCATTGGAAAATAGTAATAGTGATTAAGACCTGCTACATAATTTGCAGTGCAAAATGAAAATGCAGAACCTTTCATGCAACAAATTATTAAGAAATTCAAGTACATACACCTTCTAAGTGCAAAGTCCTCTGTAACTGCCTAGGTTGAATGTTCATGGAGCTGATCTCGATAGTATTACTTTTGAGGACTGGGATTATAAAAGAAATATTCCATATTTCAAAAACTCTCTGTCATCAACATAAATACTTTTAATAATAAGAAAAAAATTACTTTAAAACAAACTGTAGAATATAAGCAACTGTATGTATGCCAAGCTACAAGCCAAGAGATCTGGATTCTAATCTTGTTTCTTTTGCCACTTGACCCTTGATGAGTCTCGTGCAATGTGTGTTTCTTGATTTCCGCCAGCACAATTACTGAGATAATAAGGAAGAGGTTCAAGGCCACCTACTGCCCTGTCATTCTAGGATGCTAAAATAATCACCAAGAAACTGTATCCTGAGAGTTTCTTGGACACAAAGGTTAGAAAACCTTGTGGGGGCAAGGTCTGACAAGAATTCCTCCAAATTGCCTTTGGAAAATTTCTTGGCCTGGCTGTAGGTAGCATAACCCTTCCTACAAAAATATTTTCTTGGCAGAAGTGACAGGTCCCCAGGGAGCTGAATCTTTGTGTGGTTCTGAGTCAGCAAAGCAGAAGACGATGAACCAGGTAGCCGCCTGTAATTTTGACCCAGCACCTCTGCCAGGGTGGGGGCTGGCGGGGAGCGATCTGTGGCACGCAGTCCCCTGTTTTCTTACAGCAATTGCATGAAGACTACAAATATTTGAGCTGATTGTACTCGCTTACATGCAGCAATGAATCATCTCATGATGAGAGGCCTGAAATATGCTGGGATGAAATTAACGTCAATTGAAACAGAAAATGGATTCTAGCTCCCACCACAATGAGCTTCAGAAGACGGGCCCAGAGCACAGTGAACTGACTGCTGCTATTCTTAGTGGAAAAAAGAGCCTATGCCACTGGTATTACTTTTTCTATTTTTATTTTCTTACAAAGCTTCTATTCAGTTCCTTCTGTGGGGGCACCTTCTAATCAGGGATTTTGTCTGGCTCAGGCTCCTTCTTGACTTCTTGGATCTCTGAGAATAAAAAATATATATAAGAAGAAGGAAACTAGCATAGATCTTTAAAGTCTAAAGGAGAGAAAAAAATGAGGTGTATCCTCCCCCCCAAAATTTTGAGGATCGCACTTCTAAATGCTAGAAGAAGCAGTGCTGAGTAATTGATGTAATGGATTTCTTTCAGGGAGGTGTGGTAGTGATACGATTTTGAAGTGCTAACCAGTGCTCCCGCCTTTCCTTTCCTTTGCTTCTCTGTGTTCCTCTTCCAATAGTTCATTTTGTTACTGGCTTTAGATTTTTTTTTTTTAAAGTAGGCCTTGTAGCAAGTAGAAGGAGCTCAAGCCTAGAGATAGATTTGAGAGAATTCATGGTGGATCTGAACAAGGCTTCCTGCCACAAAATCAGAAGAGGATTTCCTAGGTTGGGCAGAGTAGATCCAGAGGGAACGCTATGTGAACTGAGATTCTGCTGAAACCTTTGGGGCTCACAAGACCCTTCCCAACCCTGGAGATCCCCAGCAGGGGATCTGACACCTGCTTGCTCCAGGTGATAGTCCTGGGTTCTGAGCACCGCTCCCTGTGTCCTTTTGATAATGGCTGGCCACAAACCATTACTGTCTGAAGAATCCTGCCCACATGCCCCAGTCACCTGATAGAGCACCTGGGAGACCTGAGTCAGACTAGAGTAAACTCAAAGTCTCTGGACAGGTATACCAGCTTTGGAAGTCAGAGAGACCCAAGGGGCTCTAGCACTTAGCTTCTCTGAGCTTCAATTTTCCAAGAAGTGAAATGGGGTTAATGCAACTTAATCAAAAGAGATGGAGACCATACTAAATTTTAAAACAGATAAGACTCTCAGCTCTGTTTTCATCACATGGTTGCTGGCTGGTGGTTGGTAACTTATCCTCTGAGACTGTAACAAACATTCCAGCTGATCTCCCTTGGCTCTGGCCTGCGTGCTGGGACAGGGCCTCAGCCTCACTCAAGCCTCACTCTGAAAATGTGAAGGTCTACCTCTACAAGGAGGGTGGACCTCAACTAGTGCCATACTGACTAATTCTGACACTCATGGCTGTGGCAAATTGCTTAACCTATATTGTGACTCAGTGTCCTTATTAGTAAACAAATGATAATGATAGCAACCTACCTCATTGAGGATTACATGAGTCAACACATATAAAGGACATAGTAGAATGTTCAGCACTTAGGAAGTGCTTAAGAAGGGCTAGCTAGTTCTGTTGCTCTAATGATATTTCCTGCCCTTCCTCTTCATTTTTGTGTTGGTTTGGCTTGCTGATCTAATTAGGTTCTCCAGGGGGCAAGGATCAGGGTTTGTCTCTCGCCTCTGGGGAAGAGGGCTTTCTAAAAGATGTCTTGGATCTGGACCTGGGCCTGGAGGACCTTGTGGAGCTGAGCCTGCTGTGGGGAGGAAGCCCTGGCCTCTCCTTACCCATCTGGATGTTCAACTTCCTCACCCTCTCCTCTGCCTCCGACACTCCTGCTTCCTCAGAACATGGTTTTCCCATGTTTCTCCATGATCTCTTCCTTCACCTTAGAGGGCTCCTTGAGATGGACTTCAGAAAAATATCCTGAAGTGAGGATTCAAGTGCAAGTTGTTATTTGGAAGATAATTCTGGGAAACGCCAGAAAGTGGGTGTGGATGTGGGGAAGAGAAAAGCAAGAAAACCAATTGAGGGGTGTTTGATCATGCAAATTCCCACTTTGGTCCACTGGAGCCTAATTCTTTATGGGGAATTCAGGACACCAGTGTAGAGCATATGCCTATGAGATAGTCTATACAAGGGATGAGAGATTAGGGGATTTATGTACCAAACCCCATTAGTCATCATTTTTCAGGGTTGCCTGCAGGTACATTAACTCTTTAGCACTTCCTGCTTCCTCTGTGTGGAATAAATACATATGCCCCACTCCCCTTTCCCTGATGACTGCCCCCTGACTGGGAGGATAGCTCCTGGCCAAGGCAGTCTGTGCCTGGGTTGAGATGTATTTGGAGATATGCACACCTGTGTACTCAAGGTGAGTGCTAAGAGGACAAATATCCCGATTTCTTTCTCTTCCACACGTCATGCTATTGTTTGTGTCTCACTCCTTCCCACTGATGGTGTATAATCTCTCCCAATGTCTACTGGAGCATGGGGAGCTTTGTATTGACCAGCTGCCATCGGTCCCTCCTGTAAGTATCAATAAACCCATGTCTTTACCAACCTGTCCTCTGGATGATTTCTTTGGAATAGGTAAACATTTGGTGAGCTCCCTGTCAGATTTGAGGCTCCGGTGATACACTGTATATGTTGGCCAGACACACTCCTACAGCTAGAGCTGCAGATATTTTCAGAGAGCAGCTTTAGCATAAAGGTGGGGACCTAGAGGACTTGGGTGGGGGACATCCAGAGCAATGCTCTAACCCCCTCACTCCTGACTGAGACATCTCTTTACAATTCCAGATAAGAGGTGTGGGGAGAGGAGAGAAAGAATGTAAGGAGGAAATAGAGAGCAACAAAGGGAGGGAGGGAAGAGAGAGGACAACAAGGGAGAGAGAATAAGAACAGGGATGAATATATAAACATGGGTGACCCACGTCATCTTTGTTCCATCCCTGGTCTGATCAGCTATGCCCAGAAGGGAAGGATCATATGGGGCTATGGGAGGGGAAGGCCTATTTGAATGACATAAGTTGGCTGTTCCTTTCAGCCATCTTTCATGTGATTTCCTATGGGCTGGGGTGATCGAAGTGGTTCTGACAGCTTGAGGAGGACAGAGGAGAAATCCAGTGGTCTCAGTCCTGTTCCTACTTTTCCTCAGCATCTGCATCACCAAACTACACTGAATTTCATCGTGTTCAACAGCTGAGGTGATGAAAAGTCACATAAAGCCAGATGAAGCCCTTGGACAGTGGCCAGCTCTGAACACTTGTTTCACCTTAAAATAAGCCTCATCTTGGCTGTGTCATCAGCATGAGAGAAGTCACACATGGCTGTGCTGTTTTCTCTCTCATTTGCAAAGAAACGGAAGAGGAAGCAATAGCTTCAACTCCCTGATATTTTTCTTTCTCTAGGGTGAATCTCAGCTAGAAATGGCAGACTATCTTGGCCAAACTCTCACAGAAGAAAAATAAATCAGGATTCCATACTCTAGAATCAGAATTATTTTGAAGGATACTTCAAAGGGCTCATCTGGAACAGTGACATTCAAACTTAAATGTGTACTTGAGTCACCTGGTGATTTGGCTAAGAAGCAGATTCTCATTCAGTAGGTCTCAGATGGAGCCAGGGAATCTGCATTTTCTCACAGGTTCCAAGATGGTTCTGATGCTGCCAATCCAAGGACTTCAAGTGGCACAGGTGTCACCTTCAGATTTAGACATAAGTGGATTCATGTCCCAGCTCTGCTGCCTCCTGACTTTGGGAAGTTGAGGAAGTTAACATGTCTGAACTTCAGTTCTTTAACACTGAGAATGTGGAACAGAATTCCTTGTGTTGTTGTGAACAGTATGTGTCAGTGACCTCATACAACATTCTACACTATAATTATGGAGTGGTTGGGGTCTGTTTATCCCACCCTTTCCCTGCTCACGCAACATCCCCTGTAACCCATTTCCTGACTGCCAACTCCTTTCTGATTCTGTCCCTGGTTCCATAGTCCACACCCACTCATTTGTTGAATTTGCAAGCACTCCTGGGCTTGAGTTTCAAGGACTGCTTGTCCCCAGATAATCTTGCCAAAAAGGCAACCTTCTTTCTGTCAGTCTGTCATTTTCTGGGTAATGAGCATTTCCCTCTCTAGGTCTCAGTATCCACAAATGAACAATATTGAGTCTAGTTTGAGCCAGCTTTTCTAGAGCAGCTCTTTCCCCAGATAGGCTCAGCTACAGCAGTCTCAGTATCATTTTCATTTTTCCTGAATTCTTTTGATCAACGTTCTTTGTTCTTTATCACTCACCATTTGCTCCAAATCTTGCCCCACTTCCAGGCTCTTTAGATATAGGATTGCCACATTCACATAAAATAGTACCTCTTGGAGTTATGCAATACACAGTCTGTACAACTGTACATTGGAGAATTGCATAGTCACACACTGGAGTCTGCATGAACCTATTGCTTTGGACACCAGTACCCCATGCTCTTGGTTCCAAACTCTTCTTATTTTATATCCACTCCCAGATCTTAAAACCCCAGTTTGGACCAAGAGTCTGGCTCTCCACCAAATCAAGGGAGTTCGAACTCCAGAAAAAAGGTGGGAAAGGCAGGGCTAACACTCAAGAGGTAGGGTGCAGGTTGCAGGTGGGTGAATCCAGATGACAAAGCCAGTACTCAGTCCTGTAAGTCTTTCTTGGGCCCAACACCTCAGGCTTAATGTCATGACTCAATATTTTAGTAAATAGCATGGTTTGGTGCTCTTCAGAAATCTGTCTTGCTTAGCTTAGAAACAGCATCATAAATCAATTCATTTTGGTCACTACATAATAAGCTCCAGTTGTTTAACAAGCATTTGTCTCTGTGGCAGCCATAGAAAGAAGGCGAATGTCAGTTAGGCCTCCATAGGCCTCCTAATGTCAGTAGTTCCTCCTGATGGAGTTCACTTCAATAGCTTTGTTTTAATGTTATTGTTCATGTTTCGATGTTCACATGTCAACATTCATGTTTTAATGCCACCACTCTTGCCAGCAATGAGTTCATGAGATCATCTATTTCATTTCATGCTAGAGTTACATAAATGGAAATTTATAAATTAACCATATTTAATATACAAAACAAAAATGTATGACACTTTTCCCACCAAAAGACTATCTTGTATACTTATGGGCACAGGGGAAAAAAAGTTATAGTCTGTGAAAGGAAGACTGAATCACACCTGTGCCATGTCTCCTACTGTCTAGAATTAGAGTAGAAAATAAATGGCAAGTATACCAGAGTGGTCTGGAAACTGACTTGTACCAGCTCATGAGAGCTGCTTGTGTGCTTTCATTCCTTCCTGGCTCTTCCTTCAGATATACCATGTTGTTGGATTGAAAATGGACATGGTTAGAGCACTTTCTCCATGAAAATTGGCCAGTGCCACAGAGCAGGACTTTTTTTCTGTTTAGAGAGTGGTTGTTAAATATTTACTAGCACACTCCTGAAAATTGGTCTTAACTTCTCTTCATTTCCACTCTTTGATCACAGATAAAGCTCAAGATCCTTTCCATACAATGTCTAGGCAGCAACAGCAAATGAGATGGTGTTAGTTTGTGGAATAAAACTCACTCATTAAAATCTGCTGATTTTGGTCCAGTGTGTCCTGCATAGGACCTTCAAATGGTATAGAATGGTAGACTTACACTTTTGGATTTTACAAACCTTCACATTAAAAAAATCACTTTGGGGAGACTTAAAATGATCAACATCTTACCTGGCTTAGGGCATAGAGTGAGTAGAACAATAACAACAAAATATCTTTCACCTTCTGCCATCAAGATGGACATTTAACCACAGCCTCTAGATACCAAGTATACAATCTCAGAATAAAGGAAACTCCATTAAAGTGAATAAATACCTCTTTATTTTTCTCATTTGCTGCATTCCAACATGCACTTTCCTTTGGACTAGCCTAAAGTCCATGGACAAGTGTTTGGGGGACAATATATTTTTAGAATTCTGGGGACACTGCCTGGAAATAACTATTGCAATATCCATGCTCCTTCTTTGGGCTGCAGATATGATTGCATAAGATGGCCATGTGAAAATAATTTCACTAGCTTTACACTAACTGTGTAAGGCTTGAAAAAGTTGGAAAATTTTGCCATTTTGAAGTCATTTTGTTTTTTTCTTTTATGAGTTGGAGTCTCATTCCGTCATCTAGGCTGGAGTGCAGTGGCACACTCACGACCACCCCCAGTGTCGACCTGCTGGCCTCTGGCGATCCTTCCGCCTCAGTCTTCCAAGTAGCTGGAACTACAGGCACGTGATACCATGCCCGGCTGATTTTAAAAAATATATTGTAGAGGTGAGGTCTCGCCAAGTTGCCTGGGTTGGTCTCAAACCCGTGGGCTCAGGCAATCCACTTGCTTCGGCTTCCCAAAGTGCTGAGATTACAGGTTGAACCATTGAGCCCAGCTTGAAGTCACTTTTTATTGTTGCTGGTTTCTCTTTAGCTAGACTAGCAAATTTAGAAAGTACTGCCTCATGTCAGTAATGAAAAAAATTAGAATCTAACTAAATCCTGATATTTTTCCACTTTTCTTGGTGAGACCTGGATCAGTGAAATGGGTATGTTTATATTATCAGACTTTTTTTTAATACAAAGAATGAATTCAGTAAATTACAAGAAAGGGAATGACTCATTCATTTATTCACTTGCTTATTTATTCGCCTAACATCTTTGAGGCACATGACCAGTTCCTCACCGCAATAATTTTCCCTCCCCCACCAGTACTCTTTCCTCTAGTCTGTTACCTGCCATGTGGCAGTCCAGGATATTGGCGTAAGAGGCAAATCTGCCCTGATTACTGTCCTGCTTCAAGTCTGCAGTAGTTCCACCTTGTTCTCAGGGAATGGCAAATTCTGCTTGAGACATATGAGCCCCTTCGTTACTTGGTCTGATCCCTCTAGTCCTGATCCTTTCTCCTCTCCAACATGCACCCAATCCTGCAGATGTAGCCAGTTCATTTTTCCAACATTTTGATGTAGCCCATCACTTTTCCTTGATGAGGCTGCTCTCTCCACCAAAATTACCCACATCTTTGATGGGCTCATGCCTATTCTGTTTTTAAGGTTTGAATGAGGGATAGCCTTCTTTGGAAAATCTGACCTTCTCCTAATTTTGTACCCCCATAATAGCACATGTCTCACTATACCCTAATTGTCCATTTGCTTGTCTCTCCCACTTGTCTTAGTGTTCCTTAAGGACATATCATTGAGCGACCATGTCTGTGTTATGATAGGTGCTCAAACATTTGTTGAATGAATGAACAGGTATACACTAAACAGAGAGAGAGAACATTCTAGAAAAAGAAAATAGTATAAGTAAACATAAGCCAAAACAGAAGAGGATGTCGTATTGTGAAAAGAAGGAAACAGCCAGTGTGTCTCAGAGGGAGGCCACGTGGAGTTGTCTGAACCGTTGAGACTGGAAATGTGGCCTGGAGTCAGTTCCTGAAGGACATAGAATTCCTTATTTGAGGAATTGGACTTTATTCCAAGCAGTGAAGAGGCTTTGGGGCAAGAGGGTAAGAAGACAGGCTTGCTTATTTTAAAAAACATTCTGGAAGCTGACACAGATATAAAATAATAGAACAGGGCAACTGGAGTTAAGTCGATCAGTTATTCCGCTGTTGCTGTGGTCCACGCAGTGGATGATATGGATGATGATGATCTAAACTAAAGTAAGATATTACAGCAGGGGTTGAAGATAGCGAGGGCATTTAATCTACAGTTCTATGCATAGAGTACAAGTATATTCCTGGAAGCAGCTTCGAGACATTAAGAGCAGATGTTCCTTTGCAGGATGTGGCAGAGGAGGCGATCAGGTGTGCTGCACTGGGGAGGCCTAAGATATAAATTGGCACTGCTCTGAAAAATCATCCAAGGAGTCCGGCTGTGCAGGTTAACATGGAGCTAATTTTATTGGGAACAAACAGCCATGTTTATGTGGCATGCATTCTCAGGGTTTGCTGATTGGAACATATTTTGATGTTTCCCTTTGCTTGCCCATTAAGAAAACACAACTCTTATATACGTGTTGTTGTTGCTTAGAACATTTTTCATTAGAGCAAATTTGTTTTGAAATTGACTGTAGATTGTATTGCATTTTGTTTGAAAGAACTTTCTGAATTAAAATGTGGAGCTGGGTATGCAATACTCAATGTTAAACAGAAGTTGAATTACCTGCAATTATGGGCATGTTCTTCTCCAGGTGGGTCGAGGTGGAGTCTCATATGTAAAAAATTCTAGTGCTGGAAGTTGCTTTACAGATTACTTAGTTCAGCATTCCCAAAATAGAGATGAAAGCACAGAGAGGGAAAGAAAATTGCCCGAGGTCATATAGCAAGTTAATCGCAGAGTTGGAACTGATGTAGGTATCCTGATGTAGCTTTTTGATGAGATTAAAAAAAAAATGTGTTTCTGAATTTTCATTTTGCCAGAAATTCAATAGTTCTTTTTCTATGAACTAATGTTAGAATAACTTTACATCAAACAGTTTCTAGATGGATCTACAGAGAAAATGTGTCTGAAGATATCAAGCACAGTGGTCAGTTCACAACACTGAGAATTCTAGAAAGGGCAGCACAGCCACCATGTTTCAATGTTGTTCAAATGAGCAGCCTTCCACAGTCCTACCTTTTGGTCAAAACTATTTTCATGGAGCCTGTCTTATTCAACTTTGAATTACCTTGCACAAGTAGAGCATTGGATGAATGCTAGGGCCAAACCCAATGCTGTCGTCTTCCTCACCCACCATCCATTCTGCTGATTTTTGCCTCTGAAGCTATATCTCTGGGCTATATCCTCTTCACCCCATCTCCACCGCAGCTGTCCTACTTCAAGTCCAATTTCATCACTGTCACTGGGATCCTTGTAACAGACCCCCATTCAATCCCTTCCCTCCCCGCCAAAACCTGCAGTCTAGTCTCCATGCATCAGTAAGATTTTTTTTCAAAATTCAAATTTAATCACATCAATCTGTTACTCCAACCAAAATCCTCACCATGGCCTGCCTCTGTGGGGTCCACCCCAGCCCCCATCCATTCTTGGTTCCAGCTCACAGATTGCCCCTGTTATTCATATGCAGCAGGTTCCCTCCTGCTACAGAGCTGTTGCACACAGGGGCTCCCCTGCCAGCCTCCCTTTGGCTCTTTAATGCCAACTCATTCTTTGGACCTCAAAAATTATTTTCTTTCTCATCTAATTTTTTTTTATGGATCCTCAGACTAGGTCAGTTTCCCATATTATTCCCTCATACAGTGCCCCATGTTCAGTCATAACCTTTACTGAAATTATAACTTAGAGCTATAATTTGTATATTGTTTGCTTAGCGCCATGACTGTCTCTCCATCATGATCATAAATTCTATAAAGGATTGCTTTTGTTCTGTGTTGTTGATTACCATAGTTTCTTCAGAATCTATCACAGTGCTACGTACTTAGTAAATATTGTTGAATGAGTGTCTTCACCTGGAGATTAAAACACAGCAAAACAACAAGCAAAGCCAAAAACCAAAGCATCCAAAGCAAGATAGACTGGAGAAGGGTTGGGAGCAATGGCAAGGGCTCAAACAAAGCAGGGGCCTCCACCCTGCTGGGGGTAGTAGAGACTGAGGACCAGAGACAGACACTGAGGACCAGAGACAGACACTCACCATCTGTGGAGGATGGTGAGTGGATCAGTTTGGTGTGGACCTTCAACAACTATCGTAATACTATAAAAAAAGGATTGACAATGGCGGGAGACTATGGGGGGGGCAGGGAGGGGAAGGGAAGTGGGATTAACGGTAGTCGAGATCTGTCTGGGGATGGGGGGGCAGGCACACCTCATCAACAAGGGTACCTGCACAATGCATATTTGTATACCTAACCCTTAACTGTACCCCACAATTTTAAAATAAAAAACATGTTTAAAAAAGTAGGATATCCACAGACAGCTTTGAATTCCCTTCTTTTCATCAGGATTTGATTCCCATCCAATTCATCTCATTCTATTCTGACTCTTTCCCCCAATTCGACTCTTTCTATGTAACTAATAATTATTGTTCTGGAGTCTTCTAACCTCCTTATGGATATTATTGTTTATAAAGCAATATATTTCCTTTTATCTCAAAGAACTTGCACTCTCTGTGTGGAGATAAATTAGTGCATAGGAAGAATTCTTAAAAGAAAATATCTTTTTCCATGCTGAGAAAAAGCCAAGCAAGTGATTCCTAATAAAAACTTGAAGACAAAAGGGTGAAATACAATGAAAAACAAAACTCCCCTAGTCACTTAAGGGAACAGCCAATCATTTGTCAGAGTCTTGGAAGATTTCCATTAGTTATGAATGAGAAGGCAGTACTCTCAGAATAAAACTTAATGGTTGCCTGAGCCCGCGGGTTCGAGACCCACCTGGGCAGCGAGACCTCATCTCTACAATAAATCAAAAAATCAGCTGGGCGTGGTAGCGCGCGCCTGTAGTTCCAGCTACTCGGAAGGCTGAGGCGGAGGGATCGCTGGAGCCCAGCAGGCGAGGCTGCGGTGGCCGGAAGCGGCCACTGCACTCCAGTCTGGGCGACCGAGTGAGACTCCAACTCAAAAAAAAACAACTAAATGGTTAGTTCGCTGAGGAGGTCAGGCATGAGGCTGGTAAAGAGACTCCACCCTAATTCCATTTTGTGTATGGGCATCGATATACAACATGTTGACCAGAACACTGGTTTCCTTACCTCTGTCAGTTTCTCTCATTCTGTGTCTGCTTTTGGACTCCTACCCCCAGGATGCATTGTGCACCAGAAGATACTGGTGACATTTTGTGTCCTGTCATGAATGGTCCTTCACTGTAGGGTATCATAGTGAGCAGCACTGACTTTCTGCTGGGATTTAGTCTAGTAGGCATGGGCATAGATTGCAAGATGAGAGTGTTTAGTAATCATGTACTATGCAAGCGTTCCCATGTAGGACAGCTGAAGACAAACCGTACAGCTTAGATCTGTAAGGACCTACATAATCCTCAAAGAGAAGAGGAAAAGGCAGGAAATGAGGATAGTGGCTGTAATTCTCCAATTATGTATATTATATGTATTCTCCAATAGTAGTTATAATTTTTAAAAGGCTCCCAGTGTCTTTCTATACTACCTCAAAACTTTGAAAACTTTTGCAGTAGATAAATGCCTTCTAGAAAATCTGTCCAGTAGTTGAATACTTTAACATTTTTTTCCAGATTGAGATCCGAGAGACTATTTTCTAGTATTCATTGCGGGGAACAAGAGTAATTATGTAACCCATCTACTGCCATACCAGTCTATCTAGTACGTGACAGTCATTCAAGAAATATTTGTTAAGTGAATGTGTTAATAGGTAAATGAACAAACAAAAAATAACCTTTTTTCACTTATAAAAGCTATACTTTCTATTTAATTATCCCTTTTAAAAATGATAGTACTATTTTTTCTTTTCCAAGGGATCATTCTTATCAACATACCCATATGCCCTATACCTTCTATCTTAAAAGGGCAAATTCAATCTTGACCCCTTAACACCATCCACCTTCTTATTCGTTTCATTGAAATTGTCTTGACATTTGTCTTTGTGGTCTTAACTTCGCCACCTGCCAGTTTCCACTCAGCCTCTTCCAAGGGTGACGCGTCTCTAACCTACTGAGATCATGCCTTTGGCGCTGACCAGATAGCTCTATATAGCTACTTCCAGCAGATCTCTCTTTCTAATTTCTCTTGATTGCTCAGTGGCATTTGGCAAAGTTGCCCATACATTTATACTTGAAACCCTTTCTTTTCTTGGCCTCTATGATCCTCATGTGTTCATGGTGCCAACATTTTTATATTCAGATCTGCTATTTCTAAGTGCCTTTTCAACGTTTTTATTTATTCCACCAATTTGCATTTAGAATTTAACATGTTGAGAATAGAACTCTCGGTTTTCCACCCCAGACCTCTGACTATCCAAGTCCTCTTCAGCCTAGTAAATGTCATCCCAGGTATTCAAACTAAAAACACCCAGATTTCTCTCCTTCCTTTTTCCAGCAGTTTCCATCAATTCTTTCAAAGATTTCTATTGTATTTATAGTAGAAGCCAAACTACTCACTGTGGCTTACATGAACAAGTACTCAAGGTGGGAAGATGTGGATGGACCAGAGATAAAAGACAAATGGTGGGACAACACAGCACATGCAGGTTCAAGAGCTCATGGACAATTGAAGTCAAAGTCAGCTAGCATTGGTGTCCACAGATTTATATGTAAGAGGATAGGCAAGAAAATATCTGAGAAATAATTGTTACAGGAGTGTGCTTCCAGGGTTGTCTTTTCTTATAGGGACAGAGACTAAATTGAGTTTGGCAAACATGCGTCACTCTATTTCTTGATTTCTCTCTTGTCTATAGCAGGAATTAATTGTTCATATAAGAAGTATTTTCCACTAAACCAGATAAAACCACACAAGCTCTCCTAACTTAAAAGCTCCAGGAAATCATCAAAATCAGGTGGGCTTGGCATGGGAGAGACAGAGCATGTGCGTGCATGAGTGATCAGATGAGTCCAGGGCAAGATCTCAATCAGAGCTTGAGAGATGGAGTGGGCGGTGGTAAATTTAGAAAGATCAAGGTCCTAACTAACCTGGATGGTTTTAAGGTCTGAGATTTAGGTCTCTGGATACCCAGTCCCCTCTTTATCTTTGGACAGCCATAAAAAGGCAGAACTTTTCCAGATTCCCTATGTTGGGTTCTTAAGATGTTCCTGCTGCATTACCAACAGTGCTGGCTTTTGTTTCCTACAAGTCTGGGAGGGTTAGCGTTTCTAAACCCGACAGGTCATGTAGGAACGGGAGCGGGAGAAGAATGAAGTAGACACTCCCTGCCTTTGTCTGTTTGGGCTACCATAGTACCATAGTAGAATATCATGTACTGGGTGGCTTATAAACAGGAATGTGTTTCTTGTAGTCCTGGACATTGAGAAATCTAGGATCAAGGTGCTGGCAGATTTAGTATCTGATGAAGGCCTGCTTCCTCATAGACACTGTCTTCTCACTCTAACCTCAGATGGCAGAAGGGGGTAAAGAGTCTCTCTAAAGTCTCTTTCATAAGACCACTAATTCCTTTCATGAGTTCTCCACCCTCAGGACCTAGTCACTTTCCAAAGGCCCCATCTTCTAATATCATCACTCTGGGTATAAGGATTTCAACTTAAGAGTTTTTTGGGAAATAAACATTCAGACCGCAGCACTCTCAAATTCCATTCACCTTTTAGTCATTTTTTCACCAATACTTGACAGAGAAAAGAAGGCATCCTGGAGTTTTTATAATTTGTTCTCCATGTTTTGACCCCTCTGAAAACCCCTGTGTGTTTTATTTGGCTCCAATACTGAGCCCCCATCCTCTGCAAATCACCACATATCAGTAGCACATGCTCACTCTTGTTTTTGCAGGAATACTGACAAGGACTTGTCATAAGTCAGTGTCTTCCTTCTGTTGTGGACAATGCTCCCTGCTGGGAGCTTTGAACATCTTAGCGGTTGAAAGAATGAAATGAAATGGTGTAAATGAATGTGCCTTTACAAATGCACCACTCCTTTAATTCAAGATCTGGGATCACATTGCACTCGATTCTGCCAAGTCACAGAGTGATTTGTGATAACACATTCTGGTGATGATTTAGCAGAAGCAACATGATATTTGAATGGAACTGCAGAAACATCAGATCTGAAGAGCTCCCACAGGGGCGTCTATTCTATAAGTCTATTTACTCATTACCTTTCGAGAAAGTGAACTTGACCTCATTTCTGCTCTGTCCATTTTAGGTTGGACTGAGTGGGCTCTTCTTTTCTCCGTTGCTTCAGGTCCCTCTGAAATGCAGCAATGCTGTCAGGATTGGTGCTTATTGTGTCCTCATATGGGACCGGTAATGTGCTTATATGCTTCATCTCATTTTATACATTTATACAACAATGCTACAATTACTATAGTAGCTGTTATTACTTTCACGTTATAGAAGAGGAAATGGAAGTTCTGAGAGGTTAACTGGCTTTCTTGACATTAGCTGTGGTGGTGGAGCTGGATTTAATCCCACATTTGTCAAAATCTCAGAAGTAACTGGAAGAGTTGTTGAGTTGATGAGGTTTATAGCAAGTGTCCTGTGAAAGATGGCTGGAAGAACTGAAGGTTTTCGCCTCAAAGAAGAGGCAGCATGAGGCTAGTCTAGGGTTGCTGTGTTTCTGTGTGACTCATTCAGTTCAATAGAATGAAGGAGTTTTCTGATGGGGCTGAGCAAGACTTGTACCACCTGTGCCGGGGGTACCAGAAAGGTCGGATTACACAGTAGATGGGATTTCTTCCAACTCTTGAATTCTGTTATTCTGTTCCATGCTGTAGTTCTATTGTTGAGGTACAAATATATCTAGATGCAATTGTACCATCCTGTGGAAGATGATTTTTTCACGTCTTACACATCATTTCCATCAAGATGAGATTACAATACTAATCTTGCTGATGTTGTTACCAGGCACCATTGAGTTTGCGATGGTAGCTAAGGAGATTGGATGGTGAATTTAAAAACTACAGGGCTTTCACTAAGAGTCCTGCTAACCATGAGTATACTCTCAAATTTGAGCTCCATTTTCTCCCTTTTTGAGACAGGATCTTGCTTTTTCACTCAGACAGGAGTGCAGTGGTGTGATCATGGCTCATTGCAGTTTTGAACTCCTTGGTTTAAATAATCCTTCTACCTCAGCCTCCCAAGTAGCTCGGACTACAGACATGTACCATCACACCTAGCTAATTTAATTTTGTTGTTGTTGAGACAGAGATCTTGCTATATTGTCCAGGCTCCTTTCAAACTCCTGAGTTCTTATGGTTCTCCTGTCTCAGCCTCCCGAAGTGCCAGCATGAGCCACCACGCCTTGCCTTCTCTTTTTCTCTTAGCCTAACAGTTATGAGCTTGAACATCTAAGTATGATGGAACTGGTTTAAACTCTGGCTCTTGCCACTTACCAGCCATGTGTGAACTGGGAAAATTGTTTTATCTCTCTGAGTTTGCTTCCTTACCTATAAAATGAAGTTTGCACTTTCTATCCCATGAGTCTCTGTACAGACAGAATGATATAATACAGATAAATGATAATAAATGATATAATACAGATTGGCCCTAGTGCTTGGCACATAGTATTTCACTTATAAAATGTTACCAGTTGTCACTGTTGTGACTTATTCTATGTCAGTCATTGTAGTAACACACATCACATTATTATTTCTGGTGCTCATAGCCACCTAAGTATGATCTCTATTTAAAGAAATGACCCACAGGCTCAGAGAGCTCAAATCACTAGGCCAAGGCCACTTAGCCCAAAGAGAAGCCTTTAATTTCCAGTTCCTCAAGTTTAGCTCCTTTGTTTTGTTTTAAAGACTAAATCTTCACTGGTAATGCTGACCACTTGAGACTGGGTAGGGGTTTCTCTCATGTGCCACACACAGAGTGATACCTAACAGATATCTCTCTTTGACTAAGTGAACAAGAACCAGAACCTTGTCATCTCCATCTTTGTTTTCTCTGTAGCAGATCGAGCATGCCCCTTCCCCTTCTCTGAGCCCCAGTCTCCTTGCATATAATAAAAGATGTACTGGACCAAATGAATTCTACAGTCCTTTTCATATAATTAACAGGTTCTAGAATAGCACTGAATACACAGTGGATACCTTCTATATGACTCTTCATAGGAAGGCTGGGATTGGGGTTAGGCCAGTGAGGCACCTAGGTCACACAATTTGAGAAGTCACACACCCTGAGGATGGTACCAATTCAGTCTGGGCCCCTGAGTACATCCTTCCCCATTCTTGTGCTGGAGGCACCTCTCCTCTCTCTCTAGTCCCAGCCCTGCTTCACAGGGTGGGTGAAAGAATTAATGACTCAGTGACCCAAAACAGAATTTTTTTCCTCTCTTCAAACACTAAGGGAGGTGAACAGTGCTGTTTTTAATAATTGGCTGGTACTTTGAATAGCTCTGCTCAAAAAGACATTCTTGAAAAAGGCCATTATTCATCTAGTTATATATTTTAAGCTTCTGGGGAAAACAGTAGGGGTACAAGGATTGTAGGAAATAGAAGGATTGTAAAAGGGAAAATATGAAGTTACTGAAACAACTATTGGCTAGCCATGGAAATAATTTCCAATGATATAGTCATTATTTGTACAAGTTACCCCCCCAAAAAAGAAGACCAACAAAATTTCCATACTTACTTCTTTGGCTTAATTGTCTATTTGTTTCAAAATGAAAGCTAATTAAAAGATTATTTTCATATGCTTTAATCACACTACAGCTAACTGTTGGAAAATTTGCAATTAATTGATGCAACAGTTGACATAAGAATGCATTTTTAAAAAAATAACATCACAATTTGAATACACAGAGTGAAGCAATTAGTCCTTCATTAGGTCTGAGTTATTTCAAATGCTTTGAAATACTGGTGGTGTTTAATGTTTAATCATCAAGGAAATATATCTAGCAATGGTGTTAGCTCTGGCATCATGAATTAAATATGGCCCCTGGAGAGCGGGGAGGGTTCAGGAAGAAAAATGGCAGCCTCCCCAGGCCTGACCATGGGTAGATTTCTCCTTCTATTGGGCACCAGCACAGTGAAGGCTGTTCTGAATGCGCCTGTGCTTGTCACTGCAACAGAATGGCTATGCTTGCTGTGATGGGTTGCTGAGGGATGGTGCTGAGCAGAATGATCTGCCCCTGAGTCTAGAGCCCCCTACAGGAATAGGGTTGTCAAGAGGATGCCTTCAGCCATAACAGAAGGTAAGGGAGGAGCTGCAGGTTGGCAGGTTGTGTGCAGTATCCAAGGTCTGGTGACCAGCACTTTGATCAGAAGGCTGTTGCAGGGACACGGAGGTTGGAGGGGGACATGTTTCCAATGACAAAAGGAGATAATGCCTTCCAAAGGAGGCACAACCTAGCAACAAAGCTTCAGAGGTACACAGACATCAAGAAGCTCATTGGCAGACAATGACCGTGACTTTATCCACAGCTAGAAATCAAAGGCATCTGCCCAAGCCCGCGGTGAAAGACTCCTTCCCTGGAGTATCCTTATGGTCATCAGGCACAACACGTATCAGAACCATAGGTCACATTTCCCCTGGATCAGTAGAAAACTGATCAAAGACTGTGGTTTTCATCTTCTGGAGACCTGCCCATAGACAATACATTATCTTTCATATCCAGGGATCATACTGAGTTCTGTACATATATTTTCTTATTTAATTCTCACAGTAGCACAGTGAACTAGGCATGGATGTGATCCTACTCTGTAGATAAGGAAACTAAGGAATAGACAGGTTAAGCAACATATGAAACTGTAGCTATGATTTATATCTACCTCACTGGCTAGCAGAGGAAGTAAAATAATATAGGATATTGCTTACTGAAAGGGAGAAAGTGTGGCCTATACAGGTCAAGGGTAGACATATACTTGGGAAGTGGCTGAACCAATATTTGAACTCAAGTCTTTCTGACCCCAAATCCACTCAAGTCTCAGAGCATGGGCGTGTGTTTTTGTGAGTGTGTCATGTGGGTGCAAATACAAAGAAGCAGTTCTCTTGGGACACCCTGCTATCACAGGAGGCTTACTCCATGTCACCGGTTGAGATAGCAGAATCATGGAAGCAAATGTAGCTTCCATGGGGCCCCAGGTTACTTGCTCTCTTCTTTGCAAAGCAACAAGGATTCTTCAACTCAGGACTTTAAGAATATCAAAGACTGAGACTGGGCCAATGGCAGCAAGACCAATTCTAGACCCTCTGCCTGCAGACATTCTAATACCAAAGATGATGGTCCTGGGGAGTGCAGGGGAGGGCAGGACTAGGAGAAGCTGGGAGTGACCATAGCTGTCCCCATTTCTAAAACTTGTGTTGACAGTGAGTAATAGAGTAATGCCTCTTGGGTCTGTCTGCCTGTCTTTCAGGACATAAGCCAGCACTCTAACTCCTCTATGCCAAGTCCTCTCTATACTCCATTCTAGTATAGACTTGAGTTTAAGGTGTGGTCCCCCTACCCATAGAAAACTGGGAGCTTTGTAAGCAGGTATGAGACAACCAGGGTATTTCACAGTTCAGAATTAGAATATGATTGCGGGGTGGCAAAAGCACAACCAAATGAATGGGGTTGCTTCCTTTTTCTTTAAGAGCTACTTAATTTTATTTATTTATATATTTATAGTCTCCCTCTTTTTCTACAAAGGAGGTAGGGTACTCATATTCACTTACGCAAACAAATGTGTTCCAAAATGATAAGTTACCGAGGGAGCTGAGGCAGAAATTAGACTCTGTAGGAGCACAGGTTCTGTACCATCTAGAATGACTGCAGGAGGGTCCCAGAGGCCAAGGTCAAGAGGGAAACAAGGTCAGTTTCCCAGTCCATAGTAGACTCATGGCATAACCAAACTGGAATCAACCTTTCCTGATTTAGAAGAGAAAATTCTGTCATGGATTCACCAAAAGGAGTCCTTCAAGAGATACTGCAGGAATTTTAATAGATTATTTATTCTCGGGTCCTATGATGTGGGTTGATGGGATTCCACTGAAGCTCATTTTACCTCCAGAAATTCTATGGGCAGCAGAGTAAAGTAATGTGACCCAGGCTTGAAGTTTTCTTACATCTGACTTGATCACAGGAAAAAAAAATTGGCTAAAGTGATGACTTTTGTTCTTTGAAGGCAACAGCATTATTATTATTATTATTATTTGAGTTGGGAATCTTACTCTGTTACTCAGGCTGGAGTGCAGTGGCACAGGCACAGATCACTGCAGCCTTGAATTCCTGGGCTCAGGTGATCCTCCTACCTCAGCATCTTGAGTAACTGAGACTACAGGCATGTGCCACCGTACCCAGCTAATTTTAAAAAAAATTTTGTGGAGACGAGGTCTTGCCATGTTTTTTAAAAAACTGATTTCTTAGATGCAATTCCAATATCCCCTAGCAATAGATCAGATCTGGCATCTTCTAGACTGGGGTAGAGGCAGGGAATTGGTTTCCAAGGAGTCTCAGGGACACCTTCAGGAATTCCAGGCCTCTGGGGAAGGTAATCTGAAAAACCGCTGATCTAAAGGAGACATGGACAGCGTGTTCTTCAGCCAATACTCTATAACTATTATTTCTCACAGCTGGGATTTTGACTTGGATTGGAAGGTATCATGCTCTGGTGGAGATTTGTCAGGCAGATGTTTTGTGCTGCTGATCACAGGTGATTTAGATAACACTGACAAGCAGTAAAGAATCAAATTCTCTGGGCTCACATCATCTGCAGTCCTGGGTCTCAGAGGATCCTGCCATCGAGAACTTGAGGCCCTGAATGTGGGCTCACAGGCCATATTACTGCCACATGGGCCCTGGCGGGAAGTCTATTCACTTTGACAAAATTCTCTTAGACCCAGGTTGCGCTAGATCTTTTTAATTGTTTCTTGATGTCCCTTTTAAGCTGTCACACTGAAATATGATTCTCATCTCTGTTTATCTAATGTCAAAGAGGGAGGTGCTTGGAAAATTGTTACAACTAGGCATCAACCTGCAAGCACACTCTGTCTGCTCAGATATCTTTCTCCACCTTCTAAAAATGTCTCTCTGGCTGTTAAGCAATTGGCAAAGTCTTCGGCAGCAGTTAGAAAGGACCAGGCTTGGTGAAGGCAAGCAGCTGGCTGTTTCTCCATGATGCCCAATGACCTGGTCCTTGTGGAGATTCAGTTACACTTACCTATGCACCTACTCCATGCCAGGCACTGAGATGGGTGGTAGGAGATGCCCACAGGAAAAAAATGGAGATGCATGCCCTTAGGGAACTCATGGTCAGATAGGCAAAGCCAGAACACCCACATTATAATTTTCCCATGCAAAGGAGAGCCCCATGAGTGTGATGCAAAGGATAAAAACTTTGTGGTGTAAGAGCAATGGGAAAATCTACTCTCTACCCTTTTTCCGTCTGTATTCTCCCCTGGAAGCTGAACTACATGAATGACATTGATGGGTGCCTTTCCCTGCTGCTTCTAACTGGGCTCAGCCAATAGGGAACTGCACAAAGAGTTTGAAGGGAGGTCAGAGAGTACAAATCATCCATCTTACCTTGTCAATAAACATGTACAAAACAGTTCCAAATTCCTTGGACCCATAGTTACAAAGCAACACTATTAATCAGTACATTGCATGACTTGACTAGTGGTCAATGTCATTCAGTTACTTTATCAAAATGGCTTTGGTCAATTTTTTGTTTCTGGAATTAACTCTCATGGCCAAGAGTGAGGTCAGAGTATTTATCCCCTAACAAACCTCCTGCAAGGTCACTTCTTGGCTGGCTGTGTTCTTTGACTGGAGACCATTATTCCTCCCAAGGAAGCTGACTCTCCTTTACCCTCTCTCCCTGTTTTCTGGAAACTACTCCCTCCTCTCAGGCTTTGGGTTCTAGGGTAAACCTCTGCTTTACCAAGCCCCAAGTATTGTCCTATCCTTACTCCCCTTTACTCACAGCTTCCTACACAGCTCCTTAGAAAGAAACTCTGAATAACTGGTGATGTCATTGGGCATCATGGAGAAACAGCCAGCTGCTTGCCTTCACCAAGCCTCGTCCTTTCTAATTGCTGCTGAAGACTTTGCCAATTGCTGAACAGCCAGAGAGACATTTTTAGAAGGTGGAAAAAGATATCTGAGCGGACAGAGTGTGCAATCTCTTTTTTGTTGAGACCCAGACAGATTCAAGGAGGGATGGGTCAATTCCAAAATCAAGAAAGCAGATTTTCAAGGGTTGAGTCTTCAAGCAAAGTGGGGTACGAGTAGAAGAATAAGGGCACTGATCAGTGGTATGTCTTGTTGGTACCACTTAATGTACAGAATCCCGCCTAACTTTCCCAATAACCTCATAAGCAGAAGTGCTTCATAGGAGAACAGCTAGGCTTGGGGATGGGGGTGGTTATCCAAGAGCACATGTTCCTATGTGGCAGGGGTGGGACACTAATTCTGCTCAGCCCACCTCTGAGGTCTCTGCACTATTACCCCATGTTGCCTAATGTCAAAGACCTCAGTCAAAGCCCAAACGATAAGGTGGGCTGAAGGGGACAGGGAGACCTGACAAAGAGAGTTACTTTAGAGACATCTTGGAAGATCAAAGATGACCTTGACATGTTCTGTATCTTGGAAGCCTAGGTCATAATTGCTGTGAGGCAGTACAGCAGTGTGAAGTCAGGGGTTCGAGTCCTAGAAATGTTGCTTAAGTAAGAAATCATGCAGTCTTTCATAACCTGGTGGGAATCCTTAGCCCTCAACTAGGGATAATGAAAGGATCTACTTCAGAGGGTTGTAGTGAGAATTAAATAAGAGAAGGCATGTGCAGCCTTTGACATAGTCTTTAACTCATATTTTCTATTCAATAAATATTGGTGATTATTATTGTTGACAAGAAAGATGTAGTAGTTGTGATTGTTAAGGCAGAGAGGAGAGACTTATGAGCTATAAGATTTTATGGCATGAGATATCTCAGACAAGAGTGTGGCTGAGGACCAGAGTTGGAAGGATGCCTGATCAATTGCTTTCAACTCCTAACTGATGAGTAAACTGAGGCCAGAGTAGAGAGGAAATTTATTCAAGGTCACAGGTACCCTGGTGGTAGGGCCAGGACTTGAACTTGCGTCTCTTGCTTTTCTGTTTTAATCCCCCTTCTCTAGATCCTCCCATGGAAATCTTTCCCTTAATTTTCTCACCTCAAGTCAAATCTTTCCCTTGACTTTCAAAGGCTTGTTTATGTTATTTTGTGGAATTTTTAAGAAAATGGTGTCAATTAATCATGTCCACATTCATTCTTGGAAGGGAAAGAACAATTGTTGATTTTGCACTGGTTTAGTAACATACCCAGCCACGTGATTCTTAGGAGGTGAAAGAAGGATTAATTAAGACTCTGCCTTTCTTGACTTCCAAGTTTATAGACTCTTCTGTATATCATATTCTTTCAGCTGTTTCCTCATTGAAATGGAGAAATGTGGCTTCAAACAGAGACACTTGGCTTCACACACTCTTACTTCCTTGCTCCAAGAAATCCTATCTTTGTGTCTAACTCATACAGTGTTGATTGTTAAAAAATGCCAAGGGACAAGAAAACAGAGTCTGAAGTGTTTCATCTGGAAAAAACAAATCGCACACAGACAAGCAAGGGGACAATTAGTTTTGTTTGAGCTAAAGCCAGAGGGGTATTTGTGTCATGTAAGTGGAAGCCTGTAGAATTTAACAGGATTATTATAGGGTTAGAAAATCCACTTGGAGGTTGGGGAAAACCAACAAACAAAAAAACAGAGGAGTAAAACATACCTATATACATTTTTAAGTAGATACTAAAAAAAAAAAAAAAAAAAAAAAAAAAAGACAACCTAGGAGTAACCTGGTAGATAAAATAACATTACTACCACCAGTGACGGTTGAAAGTAATGTTAACAGACTACTATTAACTCTGAACCATATCTTGTTTTAAGCCCTCCACATATATGATCTCATTTAATCCTTGCACGGCTGCAAAGTACATATTGTTATTTCTGCTTTGGTGGCTAAAGATACCAGGGGTAGGAAGGACTGAATAAATTATATAAAGTTACAAAACTAGAAAATAGTGGAGGTAGAATTTGAGCCTCTGTCTGAATCTTCTTCCTCACTTCTACCTCTTCTGAAATGCCCTGGACATAGAGATAGGGCCTATAAACCCAGCTGATACTTAAGGAGTGATGCTGCAAGTGTGGACATTTGAGCAGGTCTAAGGCCTATGTCAAAGTCTGATTAGTCCAGAGTCCAAATTCAAATATGTCTATTAGATAAGACCGGTGAGGAGGGGGAACATTGCCCACTCAGAGTAATTCTAATGGAAATGGGTTTGCTGTGGCCTTAAAAATTGTAAACAATGCTTTCTGAAGCATGGCTTCCCTCAGGCAGCATCTGCAGGGTCATATTTTCTAATTCTTCTCCCAGTCCCAGATGCCCAGCAAAAATTGGCCTCAATATGGACATGCTGATCTATTGACTGACTGATTGATTGATTAATTGATATCTTTGTGATTTTATGGTTTGGGGCTCCCAACTCTAGTTGGGAATTGATTTTAATCTTCACAGGTTAAAAACAAAAGCTATCAAATTCCTTACAGGAGATGGTGATGAGACACAATCTTATTAAAGAGAAACTGACAATTTATCATCTCCCAGCAGCTCGGGGCCCAGTTTTTTGTGTATTCTTGCCAGGATCTCAGCATCTTGTTCAATATCTAATTTATTTGGAGCTTTATTGGGAGTGGAGCATCTTCTGCAATGCTTGTCTCCAATTTTCAAAGCATAGTTAAGCAAAAAAAGGAACTCGCAGGAAAGGACTTGTGGGCACAAAGGGCTTGGTCTATGTAAGGGCTGCATACCTATTTTCTATGAACCTCATGCCATGACGATTTTCTCCCAAGCCCAATTTCTTAGGGTTTTATTTTTTTTTCTTGGCAAAATATTCCTTTGTTTTTGTGTTGTCACCTTGATTTTAAGGTTTTTATTTTTCTCCCTGCTAAGTAATGAAATGTTTAGCAAAACTTACTTATCATTTAATGCATTTCACAAGCTAATTAAACCCTTAGGCAACAAATATAAATTGGATCCTCTGGCCAATGAAAATGCCTGCCTCATCTGGATTGTTCAGGAGTGTGTCTTGCTCAGCTGAATCTCCAGGAAGGAGGCTACTGAGCCCTGGGGTAGGCACAGGGAATTCGTTGGGTCCATCTAATTTCCTGTTACCTGATCACCGTGAGTGGTTCTTGGGACGGCGTGGGATCTAAGAGTGGCCTATCAGAATGAACCTTGGACCTGGTCTGTGAGCTCTGAGAGTGGTTTTGTTCCCACTAGATTTGTTAATATGGGAGGGTAAAAGCAAACCTGTTGGCACAGGAAGACAGAGTGCTTCAGAGCTAAGCAGGGGGAGACAGATCTTACAGATGAAGATAGTCATATTTGCAATTAGATCCCTCAGCTCCTCATTTGTGTGACTCAGTGAATTTCTTCTTCACTCTAAGCTAGTTTAAGTTGCATTTCTGCCATTTATAATCAAGAGCTTTGACTAGTGCAGGTAAGTTTATTTTCTTCTTTTTATAGAGAGCTCCACTGAGGCCCAGAGGGGTTAAGACACTTGGAGGATTCAACAAGTGGTAATTGACAAAGCAGGCTCAGAACCAACATCAAATGATCAGTCACCTCCTGCAACACCCCCCACCTAGGGAGAGTAGGAGATCTTCCTGTTTTCCCATTACTCCCCTGACTTACTTTATAATCATACTTCCTTACTTTCTAATGTTTTCTAATTATAAAATTAATGCACGCACATTGTAGATGTTACAGAGAAGCATAAAGAAGATAATAAATTTACTGACAATCTTGCCACCTGGAGGAAAACAAAGTTAAAATGGTGTACTATTTTATCTCCAGGCATAAGAAACCTAAATGTTCACTGAAGTCATCTGGTGCCTTAATGAATAGATAAAATTGGATCAAACCACCATTCCATAGCCTGCATAAAGTCTAACGTCATGGAATTGAGTCCAAGCTCTGTTCTATACTAGCTAGATCTGTGATTTTGGTCAAGCTATTTAAAATCCTTGAGTCATTTTCTGATCTGTCCACTGACGATAATGATCTTTTTCTATCTTGAAAGGTTCATATGAGAATCAAATGAAGAAAAAATCAACAAATACCTTGAAAAGCATAAAGTGTGGTGCTAATACATATAATAATAATGATTTACAAACTTTTTTCTTTTCTTTCTAGACATAAAAACATTTAAAAAAGTAATGCTATCTGGAATCCTAGTATATAAAATAAAGAGGGGCTTCTCTGGTTAACCAGAGCCATTTCAAGGCCCAAGTGGGCTATGAGGTACCTCAGGTAAACCCTAGGACACAGGGAAGCTATTTAAAGACCCTGATCTATTACAGATGATTTCCAAAGTGCTTTAATCTAAGAAATGCAAGAGAAGATGGCCAAAAAAAGCTCTATTGGCCTAAGAATAGAGGGAGCAGGTTATGTGGTAAAGGAAAACCCAACATAATCTTTTGTGAATCCTAAAATAACAAGAGTCCCACCCAGCATCCATCTTTTAATGATGACATTGAGATATATGATATTCATATTCTGATGTTTCCTTGGTCATTGCTGAGTGTAATCAAGTCCTTCTCATGCTACCTCCCTTTCTCTAACTGTATGCCTGGAAGGGTCAGGACAAAGTCAAGTACTAAAGACCACCAACCCTATTCACACACACTCAAAGATACTTCCCTGGGAGTCATCAAAATGATATATGTTGAACACTTACTCTGTGCTAGGCACTTTGCTAAATGCTGGGGACATAGGGGTGGACAAAACCAACCCTATCATTACCCTATCATGTCCCTGTTCTCTGCCATCTGAATTCATATGATAAAACTGGCAACTAGCTGGGTAGTTGCCGAAATGTACACCGAAAAATTCTAAAAATTAACATAAAATTGTAGTCGTTGTATGTGCTTGATGAACCCAGTCTGGAATAACAGGAAGAGTATGATAAGGAAGTGACTTTAAAATTATGATCTGAAATTAACAAGCATCCTAAATCAAGGAAGAAGGTTGTGCAAAGTCTCTGTTGTAGACAGGAGATTAATACCCTCCAAGAACTGAAAGAAAGCTAGTGTGTGTCCTGAGTGCAAGATATGTCTGGGAAGGGAGACAGGGACCAGGGCATCACCCATAGGATATTGTTCTTTATGCTAGAAGTCACAGGAAGCTGGAGACTGTGGCATCTACCCATTTAAGAGATGATGGAAGAGAAGGGGTTGAGGAGTTGGAGAAAATTAGATGCATCGGGGAGTTATTTGGAAGGCAAAATAAACAGGATTTGCTAGCACATGTGTTATAGTAAGGTGTTTTAATTTCCTGCTGCTATTACAAATGACCACAAATTTATGACTTAAACCAGTTTATGACTGAAAGCAATTTATTCTCTTACAATTCTGGTGGCCAGAAGTCAGAGTGAGTCTTATAGGGCTAGAACTGAACTCAAAGTGCTGACAAAGCTGATTTTTTTCTGGAGGCTCCAGGTGAAACACCATTCCTTGCTTTTTTCATCTTCTGGTGGCAGCTGGCATTTTTTGGCATTACTCCAGTCTCTCCTGCCGTCATCACATGGCCTTCTTTCTGTCATCAAATATTTCTCTGCCTCAATCTCATAAAGGACTTTGTGATTACATTTAGGACCCACCCTGATAATCTCCCCATCTCAAGATACTTAACTTAATCACATCTTTAATGTTCCCTTTTGCCAATAATGTAACACCTACAGGTACCTGGGATTAAAACTTGGGCTTCTTTGGGGACCATTATTCAGTCTGCCGTGTAACGCAAAAAGGGAAAGGGATGCACAGATGCTGCCTGGGATTCTAGTTTGCCAATTGGATGAATGGTGCTGAGGTTGAGTTGGGGTCACAGGGTGAACTCAGTTTTGATCCTGCTGAGGGTGAGGCATTTTTTAGATATCCAAGACAGCCATCTACCAGGCATCTTGGAAATATACATTTGGAGTCCAGAACAAAGGTCAAGGCTAGAGTGACAACTTTGAGAATTGCCACAGTTGAGTGTAAATATTGCTATGGCATGGATAAGATTGCCCAGGGAGAGAATACAAAATGAGAAGGCCTTCAAGATCAGGCCTTGAAGAACACTGAAAAAAGAAGAGAGTGATGAAGTAGTGGCAATTTTTAAGGAGATTCCAGAGAGTCGGGAGGAAAACCAGTAAAATTCTGGCTCAGAAGTCAAGGAGATGATTTCAGGCAGAAGGAAATGGTCGACTTTATCCTGAATGTCTGAAGGCTCGAGTAAGTTGAGGATTGAGCATGTCCATGAAATTTATCATATGAACTCAGATGGCAGAGTGATGGGAGCAGAAGCCAGGTGAGGCTGGAGTGGGACGAGGGGTGGTTGGACAGGAACAAAACAGAACAAGTATAGAACATTCTTCCATATTTATGTATATTATGTTCTATTTATATATTATATATTCACACTCATCTTTCAGATCACACTTTGACCATTCCTTCTTTGGGGGGTTTTTCCTGACCACTTGGCCCTCAGTTTTAAAAAGTTCTTATAGTCCAATTTCTTTCTCTTACGTAGCTGTAATAAAAGGCAATGAAAATACATTTATTTATGTGATCATTTTATCTATGTTGTTCTCTCTTACTGTCTTTGTTCCTTGAAAGTGGGGTCTGGGTTGGTTTGGGCTCAATATCATATTCCCAGAACATAGCTCCAAACTGACAGTTAGTAGGTTCAGGACTGACTTTATTTAATGAAAAAACGATGAAATAAATGCTATAGTTGTAAGTAGGGGAGGTGGAAGCATTTTTAATTTCTAGAAAGAAGCTCCCTGTAATTAAAAGACTTTGAACTCAGACACTCAGAGTTTTGAATCCAGAACCTTTTGTTTTCCAATTATATGGCTTTGACAAAAACATATGAGCTGACCTCTGGAGTCTTGGTGCCACAGCTGTACAGTGGGATAATTACTTTTATATAGATGATACCATCTACCTGACTGAGTCTGATACATTTTGTTCCCACAGCAATTCTACCTTGTCAAGAGCTGACAGTCAGACATACAAAACAAGTGATACGCATGAATTTTGCAAAAGTATTACTTTGGGAAAACAGAAACCAAAACAAATTGAGAGAGAGTGGGGGTGGGGAAGTGGGACAAAGGGAAAGAGTCACAGACACAGAGAGACAGAGAGGGAGAGACTGGGGAAGAGCATGTACTGGCTGCTTAATAAACCCCATCCTTTGGTTGTGTTGGGCTTAATTTCATCCGTAGCATGTTGTGGTAACGTCCTTGCAGCTGCATGAGGAATGATTTCCTAATTAGAGAAGATGTCTTGGTGGAATCTTGCACCTGCTGAGCTCGTTGAGGGCCCAACATGTCTGAGCAGAGAGGTGGGACTAGGAGGGCCTTGTTCTCCTGCATGGGGTCCTCACCTTCCGCTTTCCTGATGCTGTTACAGCTGGGCACCTGGCAAAGGAAATCTAAGCATTTCCTCCACTAGTGCCCACACCTCTGAGATCACATGTGAAGTGAGGCTGCCTGCTGGAAATCTGGAAACTCAGAGTAATTATTTATATGATTTTCCAATTTGTTTTGGTTTCTGTTTTCCCAAAGTGATACTTTTGCAAAATTCATATATAGCACTCATTTCGCACGTCTGATTGTCAGCTCTTGACAAGGCAGAATTGCTGTGTGAACAAAATGAACCAAATGGTGTCTGCGTTCTGGGTAGTAGGTAATTCAAAGAATTCATTCCTTCTGAAGAATTTTCAAGGAACTTTGTAAGCTCTATGCAAAGAACACTGCTAGTGGTCCTTACACTGTTTTATTGTGTGTGTGTGTGTGTGTTTGCATTTTGTTGTACATATGGGAGCATCGAAAACTTTTGTTGGAAAATTATTCAGCTTGGTTTGGGCACCATCACAGTGAACTACCATTTTGTCTTCCTAGTATTGTGTTGGAATAGTGGATCTTTGCTATGATATAATCTATAGCATGAAAGAAGATAGAGAGGTTTAGGGCTTGGTTGGAGACCCTTCTTTTTGCCAGCTTCTGCCCTTCATGGTAGATGGGAATAATTCCTTCCATGGGCATTTGTGGGATGTGTCACTCAGGCTCAGGTAGGTCTGGTCCTTGTTGCTGAAGCATTTATTACACCCCCGGATGAGACAATGCCAAACTGATCAACGTGTCAACACAAGACACCCCAAACCCACAAGAATAGGTGGAAGATAGAGCATGGTGCTGGTGATGACATACATGTGAAGGATGCAGAGGGAAGAAACTGGAAGGTGGGGAGTTGGGAGAAGAAAGAGGAAAGTGAAAGGAAAAGGTGGAAAAGAGGAAGGAACTGAGCATTTATGATATTCCTGGTGACAGTTTCTTTTTCCTGCTACAGTGACCTGGCAACTTTGGTGTCTGGCTTTCCCCTTTCAATCTCCATTTTACAAACGTGTAAAGCAGAGGCTCCAAGAGAATTGAGTGACTCACTCAGGAGCTTCCACTATTAGTGCTCATAGGCAGGACCTAAACTCCAGCTCATCTGATTCCAGAGCCTGTGCACCCTCCACTGTCCCAGGCAGTTGTTCCCAATATTAATTTGCATGTTCTCTGAAAATATAGAATAATTCACCAGCAATTCGTGATATGCTGACCACTCACTATATCCCAGGCTTTCTGCTATGGGTATGCACAGTGCTCAGTGCAATGCCAGGGACAGCATGGATCTGGAGTCAGAACAATGTAGTCAGAAACCTTTAGGATTATAGTAACAGTAGCTCACATTTATTGAGCACTGACTCTGTGCCAGCCTTGTTCAAAGCATTTCATGTTCATGATTTCATTTTATCTTCACAGCTATTGCCTGAAATGGGTACCATTGTGATCCCGTTTTTTAGATGAAGAAACTGAGAACAGAATGGTGAAATGAGAGAAATGGATGTGAGTTAGTGCTGTCATTCTGGGACTGGGCTGGGAGATTCCTGCAGGGACTGGGGGTACCGTGAGTGAATGGGAACTGGTTCAGCTGGAAGCCAAGCAGATAGACTGTAGTGCTCATGACAAGCTCTGAGACCTCCTCTTAGTAGAATCTCAGATATGCTCAACAGGATAAGTGAAGCCCAGATAGAAAGGATTGAACTGTGGGTCTTGCAGTAGCAGGGTAGTCAGTGGAAGAGAAGAAAAGAGCATGGACTTTGAAATCAGGCCAAACATGGTTCAGATCTTGGCCCCATCACTTACTCAATTTGTGACTCTGAGCAATGCAATTAATTTCCCTGAGTTTAATTCCCTTTTCTGTCTAATAGAAGCAACCAGATTTGTCTTGTGGGGTTGAATGAAGATTATGCAAACTTGTACCTGAAAAAACCCAGAGTAATGCTTGACACATGGAGGGCACTCTATAAATATTTGAAGAAAGATGAAAAAGAAAGAATTCAAGTGAGGAAATCATGAAATACTTCAAGAAGGAGATGGCATTTGAATTGGGCCTTCAAAGATGAGTTGGGTTTATGTGAACAAAGACCTGAGATCAATGCAGGATGGGCTGGCTCTCAGAACTCTTTGGAGCAGCCAGAACTGCCTGGAGTATTTCCTGAAGTTCTAGAAGGTCTTGAGGAGATGAGAAGATGCATGCCCCACTGGGTCTACAGTGTGGTCAGTGATCTAGTTAGAAATGTTTACTGAAAACCTACTAAGAGCCAGAACCTTTCCCTGTGTGTGCACATATCTTTCCATACCTCCCTGGAAGAGAAACTCAATTTTAGAAAGGGTGAATGACATCCCTAGGTCATGTTATGCTGAGTCCTGTGTCATGCAGGGTCATGTTGAGACTGAGTAGCAAAGCATGTTTGGACTCCAAGCCCTTTTGTTTCATGACACCCCTTATCTCACAGCTGAGCAATGTAATGATGAGTCCTCAGAGCATGTCTTCACTGCTAGACCCATTGCTCTGCTTGGCAGAAAAGGGGCTTGGGGCTTGACTGTCATGTGGAGATGAGTGTTACAATGAAGACATACACATGGCTTACCAAGGCTGCTCTTTTTGAAACATGTTCAGCATGAACATTTCAAATTCTAATCGTGAAAATAATTTGGAAGAAGGAGATGAAGGTTATCATTTATTTAGGGGGCTTTATCAACAGAGGGCCTCTCTGGCTTTAATAAATGAAATGTGTTGCACAGAGCGGGATCACTGAGGCATGAGATACCGTGTCTGCCCACGAAGGGTTTTGAATAATTTACATCCTGGAAGGATATTTTATGACAGTGCTTATAATCTTCTTATTGGTTCAAAATCAACATTTACAGCAGACGTCTTTGAACTGATGCTGCTGATAAGCGTATCTCTTTATTATGTGACATGAATCAAGCCTGTACAGGAAAGGGAGGTTTCGTAGAAATTGATTCCTCTTTGGATCTCAATATTTTATTCTCCAAAAACAGTCAATAAATAATGGAGGACGGTTATTAATAATTCATTTTAGTTAATATATTAGTAGAGTGAATTCTTTTAATTTGAGGGGCACAGGAAGGAGGCTTTAGGGTTTTGCAAAGATGTTTTATCTGGTGGCTCCATCTCCCATTAAACAGGTTTTTGGTCTTTCTTTGATTGAAAACTTTTTATTATTGATTTAATCTCCTCATTTATTATTAGTCTGTTCAAGATTTTCTATTTTTTTCTGATTTAGTCTTGCTAGGTGACATGCTACTATCCATATTTTCTAGGTTATCTAATTTGTTGAGGTATACTGTACACAGTAGTCTCTTATAATCCTTTGTATTTCTGTGGCATCAGTTGTAACAGCTCCTCGTCTATTTCTGATTTTGCTTATTTGAGTCTTCTCTCTTTTGTCTTTGTTAGTCCAGCTAAAGGGTTGTCAATTTTATTTATCTTTTTAAAAAATCTAATTTTGTTAATCTTTCTGTTGTTTTCTAGTTTTAATTTTGTTCATTTTGGCTTTGACCTTTATTTCCTTCCCTCTGCTAAGTGTGGGTTTTTTCTTTTGTTCTTTTCTAGTTCCTTGAGGTATAACATTAGGTTGTTTGAATTTTTTTTCTTTTTTAAATGTAGGCATTTATTGCTATAAACTTCTCTCTCTGAACTGATTGTGCTGTATCCCATAAGTTGTGATATGTTGTGTTTCCATTTCCATTTGGCTCAAGGTATTTTTAATTTGCTTTTAAATTTCTTCTGAATATTTTACTGCTGAATTCTTCCAAACAATTAAAGAAGATCTAATACTAATCCTTCTTGCAAAACCTTGAAGATGAAGGAATACTTCCTAAACTAATTTTACAAGGCCAGCATTATTCTGATACTAAAGCCAGATCAGGATCCTACAAGAAAAGCAAACTGCAAGCCAATGTCTCTGATGAAAATAGATGCAAAAATCCTCAACAAAACACTAGTACACTGAATTCAATGGCATATTAAAACGATTATTTGCTAGAATAAAATGGAATTTTATCCCAACAATGCAAGAATGACTGAACATATGAAAATCAATAAATGTGCTGCATAATATTAATAATAAAGCACAAAATCCATATGATCATCTCAATAGATACAGGAAAAGCATTTGACAAATTTAAACATCTGTTTATGATAAAAACTCTCAACAAAATGTATAGAAGGATGTAACAATGCAATAAAAGCCATATATTGACAAACCCATAATTCATATTCTACTAAATGATGAAAATTGAAAGCTTTTCCTCTTGAATCAGTAAAAAGACAAGGATACCCATTTCGCCACTTCTTTTCAACATATTATTCAAAGTCCTAAGTATAGCAATTAGGCAAGAAGAAGAAATATCCATAGAGGAAAGAAAGAAATGAATTGTATCTTTTTGCTGATGATATAATCATATATATAGAAAACCCTAAAGACACCATAAAAAAACTGTTACAGCTGATTAATAAATTTATTAAGGTTGCAGGTTACAAAATGAACATACAGAAATTAGTAGTGCTTCTCTATACTAACAGCAAACTATCTGAAAAAGAAATTAAGAAACAATTTCATTGATCATAGTATTTAGAAACTGAAATACTTAGGAGTAAATTTAAGCAAGGAAGTGAAAAATTTGTACACTGAAAACAATAAAACATTGATGAAAGAAATGGAAGAAAGCAAATAAATGAAAAGATTCCTCATATTCATGAATTGAAATCATATTGTGACAACTTCCACACTACCTAAAGCAATTTACAGATTCAAAGCAATTCCTATAAAAATTCTAATGTCATTGGAATTCTATTTTCACATAAATAGAAAAAAAAAAATTCAAAATTTCTATGGAACAGAAAAGACCCCAAATAGCCGAAGGAATCTTGAGAAAAAAGAACCAAGCTGGAGTTATCATATTCCCTGATTTCAAAACATATAATAAAGCTGTTGTAATAAAAAAAAAAAAGCTTGGCACATAAAACAGACACATCAACCTATGGAACAAGATAGAAAGCACAGAAATAAACCCAAGTATTACAGTTGACTGATTTTTGATAAAGGAGCCAAAAACACACAATGGGAAAAAGACACCTTCTTTAATAAATGGTCTTGCACAAGAATTAAATTGGACACATCTGACACCATATTCAATAATCAATTTTTTTGTTTTTTAATTAAAAACATTTTTTTTTAATTTTTAAATTTTATTTTAAAGATGTGGGGTACCTGAACATTTACCATAATACTATAAGAAAGGGATTGGCAGTAGTGTGGCACTGCCAGGGTGTGGGGGGGACACAACATCAGTGAGGGTGCCTGATTTCAAACCAGGCAAAGTGGGGACCAAAGGGAGGCCCAAACTTTGCCTGTACGATAACCACTTGTATACCTAATCCTGATGGGGCACAAATCAGGATTAGGTACACAAGTGGTCATAGTACAGGTAAAATTTGGGCCTCCCTTTGGTCCCCGCTTCTCCTGGACAAAAATCAATTTAAAATGGATAAAAGACTTGAACATATTACCTGAAACTGTAAAGCTGCTAGAAGAAAACATAGGGGGAAAGCTCCATGATGTTGGTCTGGATTTATTGGATAGGACTCTAAGTACATTGTAACACAAGGAAAAATAGACAAATGACATTGCATCAAACTAAAGAGCTTCTGAACAGCCAAGGAAACAATGGAGTAAAGAGACAGCCTATGAATTGGGAGAGAATGTTTGCAAATATGCATATCATAAAAGGTGAATATTCAAAATAGACCGGGAACTCAAACAATAAGAAATACAATAATCCAATTGAACACAGACACTTCTCCAACGAAGAGGTATGGCTTGGCCAACAGGTATATAAAAAATGTTCAACATCTCTAATCATCAGGGAAATATAAATTAAGACCACAATGAGAAACCACCTTGCATCTCACCTGTTAGATTGGGTATAATAAAAAAGATGAAAGATGACAAGTGTTGGTGAGGATGTGGAGAAAAGGGAAACTTTGTACACTGTTAATTGGAATGTAAATTAGTACAGCCATTTTGGAAAACAGTATGGAGGTTCCTCAAAAAACTAAAAACAGAACTATCATATTACTGAGTAATCCTACTACTGGGCAAATATTCAAAAGAATTAAAATTGATATGTTGAAGGGATATCTGCACTCCCATGTTCATTGAGCATTATTCACAATAGCTAAGCTATAGAAGTACTCTAAGTGTTCATAAAGGGATGAATAGATAAAGAAAACGTGGCATATATAGATACAATGGAATATAACAACCTCAAAAAAGAAAGAAATTCTGTCATTCTTTACAATATGGATGGAAATGGAGATTATTACACTAAATGAAATAAGCCAGGCACAGAAAGACAAACACTATATTATCTCACTCACATGTGGAATCTAAAAAAATTGATCTCATAGAGACAGAGAGTAGAAAGGTGGTTACCAGAGGCTGAGGGGAGGAAGAGGAATAGGAAGAGAGGAGATGTTGATTAAAGAGTACAAAGTTTCAGTTCGATGAGAGGAATACATTTTGGTGATCTATCATACTGCATAGTGATCACGGTTAATAAAAATGTGTATTCAAAATTACGAAAACAATAGATTTTCAGCATCTTCACCACAAAAAAATGGTAAGTTGATGAGGTGATAGATGTTAATCAGTTTGACTGAATCTTCCTACAGTGTATACATAGATCAAGACCTCACAATGTACCCCATAAATATACATAATTATTACTTGTCAATTAAAAGTTAATTAATTATAAAAATAATTATAAAACCACAAAAATCTTGCCCCTGAAGATGTGTCTGCTGTTGTAAGTCTCAGCTTCCCATCAGAGATCTGTAAATTAGTCGTCGGGGGGCTGCAGCGCTTATAAGAAGAGGCTCTTTCAGGCAATTCATTGAGTCTGGATAGAGAAGATGAGGAAATTGAACCAGGTCTTCTACAAAAAATGGGAAGAACATTTTGCTTCCATCAACTCTGCCCTGTTTGGGGTCTTCAGAAGAAAGGGGCATGGAGGAAAATGAATGATATCCTCTGAAAGTCCAAAGAGCTGTTTGGGTACACACATGTAATACTCATGGGCAATCTTGAAGGCAGTGTACGCCTGAAGGCAGCCTATGAATTAGGAGAGAATGTTTGCAAATATACGTATCATAAGAGGCAAATATTCAAAATAGACAGGGAACTCAAACAATAAGAAATAAAATAATCCAATTGAAAAATGGGCAAAGGCTCTGAACAGACACTTCTCCAAAGAAGAGGTATGGCATGGATGGAAATCGAGATTATTACACTAAATGAAATAAGCCAGGCATTTAGCTTCCAAGAGAATGCAAACATGGATTTTACAACTTGGAAGCTAAATGTTCAACATCTCTAATTAACAGGGAAATACAAATTAAGACCACACTCCTGAAGTGCACTCCTGAAGGCAGAAGCCTGGGTCAAAAGAAGGGGCCCAAGTTTTAGAGTTTAGTATCAATGCTCAAACATTGGCTCTGTGTGACATTGGGAAAATGTCTACTCCTTTGAGTCTCTCTTTTCTTTTACAAACTGGGATAACAGGGGTTCATCTCACAAGTTAGTACTGAGAATTAGATGTGGTAATTTATGAAAATGTCATTGCAATATTCTAAACAGCACCTACCTTAATATTCTACACTGAGAGGTCCTGGTGTCCAATGGAGGAATAGTTCCAACAGAGAATGCAAACATGGATTTTACAACTTGGAAACGAAACCATCTTTTGGATATTTGGGGGTTTCTCCCACCACTAAACCAATAAAGAAGGGGGTTACTAAACTGGCCCAAGTAAAATAATCCCAATTTCCATGGCAAATTGGAGGAGTAGGCAGGATAGTTATGTTTGTAACTCAGGGAATTTGCTACGACACTTCTTAGTACTCCTTTTCCCAAAGCCCTGGTCAATCCAACTGTGGCAAGCCAATAAAAACAAGACTACCAAGAACTCAGAACTGGATAGAAAGGAAAGTTGGTTTGCTCCCTCTAAAGAATGCCCCCTTCACCCTCAGGTAGAGGGTAAGGGAATAAACTTGTTTACAAACGGAAACCTAGTGTTCAGATGACCCAGGTGGTGGTATGATTAGAGGATACTACCTTGCAATGATTCAGTGGGCAATGGGACTTTCTTTATATGTCCCTTTGTACTGGGGACATAAAATTTCTCTTAGACAAGGGTGGATGCCTCTGGCTTTCTGTCTTGGGAAGCTGATCTTTCTGGAACACCATTTGGTCTTCTTGCCCTCTGGCTTCCTACGGGTTTTGGTCAATGATGAGTACTTATGGGAGATGAGAAGCAAAGTGGGACCTGGGGGAGAGGGTGCTGGGATATCTAAATCCCATGCTTCCTTTCTATGCCCATGAGCTAACTGCTTCTACTGGCACAAAGTCACAGACGCCTCATCACACAGTCCTCTCTGGTTCTGGTTCCGGTCATCATCCCCTCCTCTCCTTTCCCTTTTCTTAGTTGTGGTGGTGGTGGCTCTGTCCTATCCCAAGTCCTGGGATCCTGTCCTGAACAATCTTAATGGCTTTCTCTGACCATACCTATGTGAATAGGGGCTTTATATAACTTCCCTTAAATATCCGGTCTGAAAGAGCCATTATCTTTTTTCTTTTCAGGTCCTGAATAATGTGGGTGGTGACCTCACAGACATGGGGTAGGATCTAGACAGGCAGTACCTGGACAGGTGGGCAGGGGACTGGATGGTTTGGCGAGGGTTGAGGGACCAGGATGTGAGTACTGAACACCACTTCACCACTTATCTGTGTGTCCTTGGGTAAGTGTATGAGCCTCTTTCAGCTTCTGTAACTTTAATTGAAAATGGGAATAATAATATTTGGTCAAAAAGATGGAATAGGACCTGGTATATGGCAGGTGCTCAATGAAGTGTTAGTTCTCTCCTCCTGGCACGTAGTAGACATTCAATTGATGATACATATATGAGAGAGAGACAGAGTAAGAGAGAGAGAGAATATGAATTCCCAGAGAGAGAATTCCCAGAGGGGGTTGTGTTAGAAAAGAAAAAGATCTGTCTGCAGTTGCCCTTAAATCTATGCAGAGATATAAATTTGGGGAACATCCTGAATCACAGCTGGTCTGGGGGTAGGGAAATGAGACTGGCGAAGGCCTCAAATATCAAGGTCAGCCTGTGAGCAAGGTCAGGGCACTAAGTGCTAGGACAGGAGGAATGAGTGCTTTGCAAAGGCTAATTTGTGGCAGGTAATTGTCTGAGTTAGAGAACAGGAGGCCATGGAGCAGGCCAAAGAAGAGGCCAGGGAGTAGCAGGGTGGAATCAGTGGAGGGAAAAGGGTGAGCACTGCTGTCCTGTGTCCCTGTGTGAAGATTTGGGGCTCTGGCCCTCTACTACCTGGGGACTCTTTTGTAAGATCAGTAGCTGTTCAGGCTTGAACTCCACCCCTGAAGTTGACTGGGTACTTGTTGCTGTGTCCTGGTCCCTCTTGAGCTGATTCATAACTCATTACAAGGTTTAGGATTTTAGAAGCACACTGGAATTTCCAGTTGAAAACAATCAACAGATTTATGTAAGGGATCTGGGAGCAGGAGCATAAATCTGGCAGTGATGCTATAGAATCTCCCACTTCCCATGCAGATGGACTTGTGGGTCCTTTTGCTTATTCATTCAGCAGGTGTAGGCTTTTTACCTTTGTGCTGGTGAGCAGGCAAGATGGGAAGGCTGGGGAGAAAAGACTCCAACTGGCTCTGTGGCTGTACTTGAGAAGGTGTTTGCTTTGTATAGTTAAGAAGAGTGGGTCGCTGAGAGCTCTTTGCCCACTTTCCGGTTGAAAGCATCACATTAGGCACCCTGCCTTTGAGACCCTTCAACAACCTGCTGGACAGTTGGCTCAAGAATGCGCACTGATTGGAGTGACAGAGACAATTCCTGCCCTAGCCAGTTGATACTGGTTCTTACATAGTGAAGCAGTTCTATTCCCTGTAGAGAGTGGGGATTTGGGTAAGGATAGAGGTGGCTGGAGGACATAGCTCCTGGGCAGGATGATCAGACAGACAGCCTGAAACACCAAAGCAAGATGAACTCCCATCTGGGGTTCTTACTCACTCATATTCATATTGAACATCTAGTCTGGGCCAGGTCCAGTTATGTTAGGACATGACTTTGAGGCATTCCAGTCAAGCTGGGGAGAACAAGATGGAAACATATTTCTTTGTAAATAAAGTTTTACTGGAACAAGTATCAAGATTGAGGGAGGCAGGTGAGGCAGTGTTGTGCAAATGCAGGATGGGGATGAGATATCATCTTTATTAAAGAGTTTGACATTGTGTTCTCATGTGAGACCATGCCACCATGAGAGAGAGAGGTCAGGTCCCATAGGAACAGGAGACCATGAGCTAAATGAAGGCATAGTCAAGGTCTTTTCATTCCCCACTGCGGTTGTCCTCAGAGCCTTGCACTATGCTGAGCTAAATAAACTCATTAGATATTTATGAAATGGGTGAGTTACTCTGAAATTAGTGAGTTAATGAATGAATACACACAAAAGAGGCAATACACATGCTGAAGAGGTGTAAAGGAGGGCTTCTGCAAAAGGTTGATGTGTGGACTGGGCCTTGAAGTTCATGCAGTTGGCTGGAGCTGGGGGGAAGAAGGATGATCCATCGTTCTGGAGGGAGAAGACATCAAAGGGAGGTGGTGCATCTGTAGCAGGTGGTGCCAAGTTTCTCTGATATGGCCCCAACCTTCAGTTGTAGGCCACCTTTAGGGCATAGTTAGATCATAATTAGAATCCAAGTGGAGCTGTCAGAACTTCCAAAATGCTGATGACTTCCTATAAATGTGATGCTATGTGATATATACCAACTCACCAGAATTTTATTTTTTTTAACCAAAGTAATGATTATGTTGCCTAACCTGTTCTTGTAGAAGCTAGTACACTTGGTCTGGGGAGAAGTGGGTTGACAAGTCCGAGGAGGCATATTTAGGTCACTCAATTGTCTCTTTTTATTAACATGAAGAAAGGGGCTCAGATGCAAGTGTGTCTTCACTCAGTTCGCTAGCCAGCTGTTTGCCTTGGTTCTCATTATTCATGTACTCAGTGACATGTGGCAGTTCACCCAACAGCTCTCAAGTTCAGGTTTCTCATCTCAGAAGGGAACAAAACAATTCACCTGAGTTGTCAGGATATTTCTGTTCAGTCCTGTCCCTGTGAAATACTCCGAAGTTAGGGGAAGGCAAACTCAGGGCTCCAGGAGTATGATGATATTGTCCAAAGCACAAGTCTGTTGTTTTGTCTTAAAAATCACGTGGGTTTTTGTATTCTACTCCTTGGTATAGCTGTGTTTGCTTTATTTGTGTACATTGTAATTTTTGTTTTATTTTGTTATTATTATTTTAGTTGATCTTTCTCTGTCATCTAGGTTAGATATGGGGATGGGATGGGATGGTACAATCATGGCTCACAGAAGCCTTGACTTCCTGGGCTCAGGCGATCCTTCCACCTCAGCTCCTGAGTAGCTGGGATTATAGGTGCACGCCAACGTGCCCAGCTAACTCTTTGATTTTTTGTAGAGACTAGGTCTTGTTATGTTGCCCAGGCTGGTCTTGAACTCCTGGGCTCAAGAAATCCTCTCACCTCGGCCTCCCAAGGTGCTGGTATTATAGGCATGAGCCACCACACCAGGCCTTATTTGTGCATATTTTAAGTGACTTACTAGTGAGCCAACTGAGAGGAAGGTGAGGTAATGCTTGGGACACCAAAAGACAAACAACAAACACACACACACACACACACACACACACACACACACACACACACACACACCCCAAAACAAAAACAAAAATTTAGTGATCAAGATAAACAACATTTGAATGCAGTACTTTACAAACTCAGATTGTCAAACTGGCCACTCTTCTTTGTAAATAAAGTTTTACTGGAACAAGTGTCAAGATTGGGGGAGGCAGGTGAGGCAGTGTTGTGCAAATGCAGGATGGGGATGAGATATCTTTATTAAAGAGTTTGATATTGTGTTCTCATGGATTTGGGACATTAATTTTGGTTTTTAAAAAAGTACCACATTAAAACATCATTTATCTGATTACCAAGTTTTTTGGCACCCCTCAAATTTTCCTCTGAGGTACCTCCCTTGTCTCATTCAAGCATACTTAATTCTTCATTCCCTTCCTCTAAAACTTGGAAGACTGCACACTCTCCAGGAAGATGCAGCATGTTATTCCTCATAGAACAGAAACACAGAGCTTGTGCTTATGTGCACAAACGTGACTGGCACCTTCACTGAAGAAGCACCCAGGCGTGTGAGGTTCCTGACACAAAGCCAGATGTAAACCCTGCACCATGAAGGTAGTGGGCTGAGTTGGTTTCCCTTGTCACAAACCCACCTTGCAGGCTTTGGGATGTGCCTTTTGCTGTCTGGTTCTCTACTTTCCCAATAGCAAAATGAAGGGATGGGCATAGGTGAGTTTTAGGGTCTTTTCAGGTTCAATAGTCTGTGATTTGATGAAGGCATCCTCCTGTGGGTAATGGGGGATAGAGGATGCGGCAGTCGCTCCCCACACTAGACCTTCCTATGAGTTATGGGCTGAGAAAAGGTCAGCATGAAAAATCGTCGATGTTTTAACTCATTGCTGAAGCCATGTCCCCTGGTCTGAGAGAGGGAGGGAATGCTTATTGGTCTCTTAAAACTCTCCAGAGCATGCAGAGCTTGTGCTAGGTGCTGAGTGGGAGTGCAGAGCGTCTAGTGAGAGCCTGGACCCCCTCTGGACTGGTGGGCAGGGTTGTGTGTGTTCACTGAGATCTGACTGTGAGAGGGAGAGGGTAACACAGGCCAGCCACTGGGCAGAAAGTCAGCACAATGACGTACCTTACTGCTGATCTGGGGAGGCTTCTTGGAAAGGTGGGTCTTGAGGATGTGATTCAAATGATTGTGAATATGATGAACCCAAAGAGGAGCCTGGGAGATCAGTCAGGGTCCCAGAAGGAGACAGGTGGTACTCTCAAACTGGGGAATTGTGGAGAGGTAAATAAATGTACTATATATAACAGTCCAGGGAGGATTAAAGGAAAATTAACAAGGAGCTGTGTGCAGTGGCTTATACCTGTAATCCCAGCACTCTGAGAGGCTGAGGCAGGAGGATTGCTTGAGCCCAGGAATTCGAGATCAAGACCAGCCTGGCAATATAGTGAGATCTCATTTCTACAAAAAATTACAAAAATTAGCCAGGCATGATGGCACATGCCTGAAGTCCCAGCTATTCAGGAGGCTGAGGCAGAAGGATCACTTGAGTCCAGGAGGTTGAGATTGTGGCGAGCCACTGTACTCCAGTCTGGGTGATAGAGTGAAACCCTAACCAAAAAAAAAAAGAAAAAAAAAGAAAAGAAAAATCAACAAGGGATGGTGAGGCACTTTGGGGCTAACAGCACTGGGGGGCCATGACATGTGAGATTGGGCCTCACACGTTAGACCTGTGTGCCTGCGCATGTGCCTTCAACCAAGCACACTTTCTGAATGTCATTGAGGTGCCAGGTCTGGCTAGATGTTGAAGCTTCGCAGGTGGACAGACACATCCTATGCCTCCTCCTCAGGTTCCCCAATTGTCTTTTCATCAGAACCACCATTTACTGACCTCTTGTTAGGTTTCAGGCTTTGTGTTAAGTTCTACAAGTCAATTAATGCATTGAATCCTTATAACAATATTTCAGGGGCGGGTATTATCACTACCATTTTACTTATAATGGCATGGGACACTGAAGGGCTTGCATTTCAGTAAGCGATGGTGACAAGAGACCAGGCAGGCAGGATCCTGTGTGGGAGCAGTTCCCCCATCACAGTGCTGTCCCCAGACATTCTGCCTGGGAGTTCAGCCCTGCCACCTATTGTTGTGTGTCTTTAGTCAGGTTTCTTTGAGTCTTGGTTCCCATCTCATTAGGCTGTTTTGAGGAAAAATGAGATGGTCCACAGGAAGCCCTAGCATGTGCATGGCACACAGAAGCACTGGGCTTTTACTGTTGTTGTTCCAATTATCATCATCACACCATCTTTTTGTTTTCTTACTTACTCTTCTCTTCCTCTCTCTCTCCTCTTTACTTCTTTCCCAGTTATAAGAGCCTTGTCATTCATTGGCTTGGGATTCCCTCAAGCACACGTGTCTTGAAAAGACTCTCAAAACTCACCAGGTTTGTTAGGTATATATCACACTTGTGTACTTCCCGATGGCCCCACACTGGGGCAGAAGGAGGTCTCAACAGGGATAGAGAAATTATCCACTTTATTATTTATGCCACATTGTGGCCTTCCTCCCTTCCTCCCTTTCCCCCTCCTTTCCTTAATCCTCCCTCCCTCCCTCCTTCATGCAAGGACCTGGGAAAATAGCAGGATAATAGCACATATTTTCACAGGTCACTGAGTACTTCCTCAATGGGCTCATGGTACTTTTCTCTAGGTGCACAAATGTGCAGACTGCGTCTCAGATACTGAATGTGGTTAGGTTGTTTGATTCATGAAAGGGAAGTCAGATTCGCAGCAGGACTGTCTGGTGCTGGAAACCTGAACCCCACTTGCCTCTCATGCAGTCATCCCTACAGATGGGCAAGCTCTGCTGCCTCCTCTTGTTAGCTCCTCTTGGTTTTCTGTTTCGTCTCTCTGGGGGCGGCCCTCTCCTTCTCCTCTTTGTCCTTATTGCAAGTCCTGGGGCTTCTGCCTGAGACTGAGCAGGTAGGGCATTGTGTGGGGACTGACCTGAGGATGGGGGAGTGAAGTGAAGCAGGTAGGACCCTGAGGATGAAGGAAGAACCCTGAGAGAGCCAGCAGAAGGCAAGAGGAGGCGTCACAGGAGGCCCACTCAGTTCAAGGCTAGGATGTGGGAAGAGCCAAATGGACTGGGTGTCAGCCTGCCCTCCGTCAGAGTGTGCTCAGGTTAGGAAGAGACAGTCCAGAACAACTGGGGTGCTCAACAGTGAGTGAGAAAGTTCTCAACCCTGTGGCACAGACGTGTTTATTAGCTCGTGCATGTACAGATGTAGCAGTTTTTAGAAAATGAGAATAGCGACATATACCCTGGGGCTTCGGCGGCTCCTGCCGTCTTGAGCGGTAGATTCTGTGTCTCAGGCTCTGAGCAGAAGGAAGGAATCTTATTCTACTTCCTATGCTGGACCCAGAGCCACAAGAAACATGCAGCTGGCCTCTATTACTCTAGTGCACAACAGCCTCACCTGATATGTTTTCAGAGTTTCCCAGTTGATTCTGCTGTATCAATTTACAAACACCTACACTCAGCATTTCCACTCATTGCTCCTGATTGGGACTTTGTTGGTGAGGTTGAGAATTATTGTCTTTGACCACCGTGAGGGGCAAAAATCCAACAAAAACCCCTACAAAATAGATATAACTCTCCTAATTATTTTGTCTAATTCACTGAGTCAATCAACAAATATATATTCGTACTATGTGCCGTAAATTGAGGAGGGCACTGGAGGTAGAAAAATGAAGCAGACAATAGACATCCACTGTGGTGGTGAGGGGGTGGGGGGCATTTTTAGCTTCAGGAGATACTTTCAGAATTAAGTTAAATGTCGACTATATATGTGCAGATTATCACATAGTAAGAGTTCATCCGTTCTCAACTAACCCTTCTGCCATTTGCATAATATTTGAGGTTTCTTTTGGGGCTGGCTAAACAGAGGAAATGGAACTGGTCTACCAACACTCTGTGAAAGCTGATCAGGTAAACAGTGTCCCTTCAAGATGGGAGAAACCTACCCCTTCTCCTGCTTATACATGAAACTTATATGTGGGTGTTGCCTCTGTAGCCCCCACTCTAAGTACTTTGCCAAGGCCTTTGATGAAGGAGAAGAGCATATTTGGAATTTGTCATACATGAAAATCCAGTCAGATCAGATTAATGTTCTGTGCTTTTTCCTAGCAGATGCAAAACACTAATTCTGTCAACAGAAGGCCAAAATCACCCAGTAAATGAAAGTCAAACTTTAAGAGTCTTCACGTGAATCAAACGAGATGTCTGATGTGCATATCATTTGGAATTGCAAGTTCTGTGTGCTTTAGTATTCATGTTTTTTGTTATTATTACTGCATGAAAGATGATAGTCCTTTGAATTCAATTTCAGTAGAATATCTCAAGCTACTCAGTGTGTAGACTCAGCCTAAATCAAAGGGGGTCCAGGCAACAGAATGTTTCCTTTGTAGGGCTTCTGGGGGGACTGAATAGGGGTGGAGCATCTCGCTGTCTTCCTGGTATAAATTGTTTTAATAAAGGTCAGCAGTCACTTCTCCCCATCTGCAACATCCTGACTGATATTACCGACTATCCCCGAGAAGTCAACCATGTTGATACAACGGGAAACCTTGGAAAATGCAAAAGGGATATACCAGGACCAAGTAAGGTGACTTGAGCCTGGGGTACATAGAGGAAAAGCTGTACTAAGATGTATCCATGTATATGCATGGTCTAAGGTTCTCTCAGACAGAGGAGAGATTCAGCTGTCTGTCACTTGGCATATGTTTCCTGTAGATCAGCCACTTGAAACAAACATGTTGGTTTTCAGAGTTTCCTTGGTGCAGATTTCTCTACCCACACAGCACTATGAATATAGACTAATTACAAGCAAACTCTAAAAATGTGTGATTGTGTGGCAGCTGATTTACAGTATTCTTCTGTACCTCATCCTCTGCTTGTGGCTGGAGAATGAAAGAGAATGAAATATTTCCAAAGTCTTTATCTGTTAGACTTCCATGAGCCCCAGGTCTCTTTGTGAAGAGTTGGGATTCCTGTTAATTGGTTGAAATTTACCAGAGGTTCTCCCTAGTTCTCTCCCCAAAGCGGAGGACATGTTTAGTTTTGTCCAAGTTGAATGGGAAAACAGTGTCCCCTCTTCTCCAAAGTAAAAAAAACTGTGGCAAATGACATTATTCAGAGTGTTTAGAGGTGTCTATGTATGTCCATATGCTTGAAAACAGAATGACTCAAGCATTAGAAGAATTGACCTTCAAGTTCTTGTTTTGTTAACCATTTTTGCTGTGTGTCCCTGGGCGATTCATTCTTTCTCTGAGGCACAATTTCTGATCTGTCAAAGACAGGATTAGATGAATTGACTTTAGCATTTAATGGGTTATGAACATGTATACTCACATTGAACCCCAGGTTTTGACCCAACTAGAAGCATAGAGCAAACAGAGAGAAAGAGAAAACCCAAGAATTTATTTCATGAAGTCATTTGCTTTACAGATGGGAATCTTGAAGGTTAGAAAGATGAGGAAGGACTTATCTACCACTTTCAGTTTATATGGTATTAACATTGTCATTGAAGATGTAAAGTCCTGGGTTCAAAGCCTAGCTTTGCTACTTAATCATCAAGGCAATTTTTTCCCTCTTCTTCTGGGTCTTAGTTTTCTTATCTATACAAGGAAAGATAGTAATGCCCACCTAGTAGTGTTATTGTTGGGATTAAATGAGAGGAGTTGTTTCTAACAATTTATTTGTAAACCCATTAAGGGTTCGATGACGTACCAGCCCCTCTACTATTCATCTTTGTTTCTCATTTCTCAGCACAATGCTTGGAACTGTGCAATGACCACATAATAATAATAGTTATTACTATTTTTTTGAGTCAGAGTCTTACTATCACCAGGCTGGAGTGCAGTGGCACACTCATGGCCACCACAGCCTTGAACTGCTAGGCCCAGGTAATCCTTCTGCCTCAGCCTTCCAAGTAGCTGGAACTACAGGTGTGCACCACCATGCCCAACTAATTTTTTGATTTATTGTAGAGATGCTGTCTCACCATATTACTCAGTCTAGTCTTGAACCCTGAGCACAGGTAATCCTCTTGCCTCTACTTCCTAAAGTGCTGGGATTACAGGTGTAAACCACTGCATCCGGCCAATAATTACTGAATACATAAACAATAGCTGACTATGGAAAAGCAGCTCTCCTCAAGCCTAACACATGAAATGCACTCGGTAAGTGTCGCTTTCCCAAGGGACAGAATCAGTGAATGGTGGGATGGGGACCATCTTCACATGTCATTGAACTGTGCATACCTGCTGCATGTGTTCATTTTCAAAACCAGATTGTGCCCTTTCAGCTCTGAAATGAGGGTAGAGTTTTTTGTGGCTTCCGTATACTTTTAAGTTAATTACTTTAGGTGGAGTTTTTGTTGTTGTTGTTGTTGTTTTTGAGAAAGCAGGATTTATTGAGAGGACAGAAAATCTCCCACAGTGGTAGGGGCCCCGAGGGGGTTGCTCTACGTGGAGTTCTTTTACTTTTGTATTTTTTTTTTTTTTGAGTGGGAGTCTCACTCTGTCACCCAGACTGGAGTGCAGTGGCACGCTCCCGGCCACTGCAACCTCGACCTGCTGGGTTCCGGCGATCCTTCCGCCTCAGCCTTCCAAGTAGCTGGAACTACAGGTGCGTGCTACCATGGCTGGCTATTTTAAAAAATTTTTTTACTGTAGAGAGGAGGTCTCACCAAGTCGCCCAGGCAGATCTCGAACCCGTGGGCTCAGGCAATCCACTCACCTCAGTCTCCCAAAGCACGGGATTACAGGCTGAGCCACCAAGCCCAGCTACTTTTGTATTTTTAAAAACAATGCTACAAAGAAATGTCTCCCTTGGTTTTATGTCCTGCTGGTCACTCTAAGGTCAGCGTTCTTGGTCATGAAGACTGAGTGGACACCAGGCTGGGGAAAGCTCATGGTATTCTCAATCTCTTACCTCAGTGGTGCTGGTGCCTTGGCCTGGACTGGAGAGAAGTCAGGGCCATTACAGAGCATGGGCCACATGCTGCTCTCTCCTTGCCCAATGGCTTTCTTCTCTTGGGGCTGTGGACCTGAATTCAAAGACAATCCATGTTAAAGTGTGTTTTGTGGACCAGCCTGGGTACTCAACCACCAAATACAGGAAGGATTCTACACTTGATCTTAGCCAAAAGGCCGAGAAGCAATACAGGAAGGATTCTAGAAGAAACATCCTTAGCCTATGCTTTTCTCACTAACTGACATCCTTCCTTCCTTTTAATTTAGTGAATGGTTCACCTCTCAGTTCCCTTTACCATACCCGGAGGTCAACGGGTTGGGGCTGAGCTTCCACGTCTGAAATGCTAATTCTAGCTATTACTCTTGAGCAACACTCACTTTCTTTTCTTTCTTTCTTTCTTTTTTTTTTTTTTGAGTTGGAGTCTCACTCTGTCACCCAGTGCAGTGGCCGCTCCTGGCCACTGTAGCCTCGACCTGCTGGGCTCTGGCGATCCTTCCGCCTCAGCCTTCCAAGTATCTGGAACTACAGGCATGCGCTACCACGCCCAGCTAATTTTTGATTTATTGTAGAGATGAGGTCTCGCCAAGTTGCCTGGGCGGGTCTCGAACCCGCGGGCTTAGGCAATCCACTCACCTCGGTCTCACAAAGCACTGGGATTACAGGCTGAGCTACCGAGCCCGGCGCAACACTCACTTTCTAAGCCCTGTGCTGTTTGCTTACATATCTTTATAACTTTATAAATGTCCCAGTGACCTTGCCAAGTAGCTACTGTCCCACTTTAGAGATGAGGAACCTGAAGTTCGGAAAACATATGTCCCTTACTCAAGGACTTGTGGCTAGTATGCCACAACGCAGGATTTGGTGGTTTTCTATGTTCTTGTGTTTTTCAGCACCCCGCGATGGGCAGCTGTATCATTTACCTACAGGATTTCACACACAGCAGTCTTCCTGAGTATCAGAGGACTTCCCTTGGGGATGGGCTTCTGCTCTCTAGTGAATGGCTGCTGTCCCCAATCCCTTGCTTACCAGTTCCTGAGTCTGCCATTCAAAGTTCTCATAATTCTCAAGCCTCCTCTCCACCCCCTCCCTTCACAGAATATCTGTGCTAATATCCTGGGGTGCCTTTTTCACAAACCCTAAACTCCTATTACATTACCACTCCCCCTTTTGGGATGATGTGTCATTATCCTCTCATAAACTCTAATTTTAGTTTTATGATATTAACTAATGTTTACTTACATATTTTTGTTCCTCTATTCTAGAGATCCTCAGTGGTAACATCCATTAGAAAGCTCTAGAGTTCTAGTGGACTTGTTAAAACATGGATTACTGAGCTCCACCCCAAGAGTCTAAGAATCACTTCACTTGGAGTAGGGACTGGTATAGAAAAGCAGTCCCCAGATGATGTTGATGACACTGGTCTGGGGTCTTTAGAACAACACTGTTCTAGTCTTTCACACAACACATGTTTACTAAGAATCTTCCAGGGCCTTGCTACTAAAAGGATAGGGAATGGACACTGCCTGTGAGAATTCCACAGTCAAGGTAGCAATTCTCAAGCTTAGTTATGTGTTAGAATCACCCAGGGAGCTTTAAAAAAATTATATGCCTGGTCCCACCCCAGAGCAATTGATCAAAATCTCTGAAGTGGGGTCTGGTATTGTTTTCATTTGTTAGCTCCTCAGGGGATGCTAATGTGTAGCCAACCAGTGTTGAGAACCAGTGGTCCAGGGAGGAACAGTCTTATAAACAGAAAATCACTTTTTTGAATCAGCAGGATGTTTTGAACATCTTCCTCAGGGAAGTGCTTGGGTTGAGTTAGAGGGAAAGGATAGAACTGGGTATGAGCAGCCCTGAGGTTTAGTTCCATTTCTGCTTTGTGGCTTCAGGCAAGTGTCTCAGCCTCTCTGATCACAGATTCTTCTGGGGCCCAAGGCTTTGGTGGACCTGAAGGATCTCTGAGTACCTCTCCCTCTTCTGTACTGATGATTCTAATAATATGAGAATAAATTCCTGTCTCACTACAGATATTAATAAGCTAAAGAGTTGGCATGATCTGTAAATAATAAAGGAAAAGTAAAACAGAACAACAACAACAACAAAATATATATGTATAAAATGAAACTGGTGATTTGGAGGCTTAACACCAGATGAGAACATAGGCTCAAGGGCCCATAATTATATCTAATCTATCTTGCCTTGTAGAAAGTAGCAAGGTTTTACCAGTGAAGCTTTCTTTGCCTTTAGCAACGATCCTCAAACTGTGGTACCCTAACGAGCCACATCAGCAACCCCTGGGAACTTGTTAGAAATGCAAATTCTTGAGCCTCATCCCAGACATACTGAATTAGAATCTTGGCCAGGCTCTGTGGCTCAGCTTGCAATCCCGCACTTTGGGAGGCCGAGGTGAGTGGATTGCCTGAGCCCGCAGGTTCGAGACCCGCCTGGGCAATTTGGTGAGACCTCATCTCTACAATAAACCAAAAAATTAGCCGGGTGTGGTAGCACGCGCCTGTAGTTCCAGCTACTTGGAATGCTGATACGGAAGGATCGCGGGAGTCCAGCAGGTCGAGGTTGCGGTGGCCAGGAGCGGCCACTGCACTCCAGTCTGGGCGACAGAGTGAGACTCCAATTTAAAAAAAAAAAGAATCTCTAAGGCCTGGCAATCAGGTGGCTATGAGGCACCTTCAATGTGAGAACCACAGAGCCAGAGCTAGGAAAATCCTGCTGTGATCTGTAGGCCCTCCCTAGCCCCAATCCCAATTGAGCACAGAAGTTGACATTAATTGCAAACTATGTATTTCTGCAGAATACCTACTTTTCCAGTTTTGCTTTTTTATTAAAGGAGAGAGAGAGAGAGAGAGAGAGAGAGAGAGAGAGAGAGAGAGAGAGAGAGAGAGACGTAAGAAAGTTTGGTAGCATGTATTTATTGCATTCATTGGCAATTTTTGCCTTGCTCAAGTCATGTACAACTTCTACTTGTTTTTGGTTTTGAAATTGCATTTCCTTTGCTTAACATAGCTAAAAGGAAGGAGGCACTGTTTCCACGAATGATGACTAAGATGGTCACATAATTTTCTCTAAATGTGTCAATGTCCAAGTTAACACTTGTGATGGTCCTATTACTGAATATAGTTCCAGCGATCTACTTAGATTATGATGGAGAAAAGTTGTTATTTAGTTGTGTGTTGTTCTATGCAAAGAAAATGCCAGAACATTCCACAGAAATGTAAATCATCGGCTGGACCATGATTCTGGCTGGCAATAGGGTGAACTTGAAAGGCTTTGGAGGAGAATGGCCACATTGTGTCAAAGCAGTTGAAAGGGAAGGTCTCCTTTACTTTCAGCACAAGAGGGCTGCCTAGAAGGAGCCCAGGTCTGCTTTTATGAATATGAGACTCTAAGAAGTGTTGCAATTGTAGGCCGTGGGGGACAGTGTCACCTTGATCCACCAATTTACTGCCGCCAGCAGTCAAAAGAGCTAAACATCTTCACACGCTTCTCAATCCACACTTTCATTTGATCACCCAAAGAGGTGCCTGGGACAATAGTCGTGGGATGTGACATTGATGTGATATATATTTGCTTCAACTAAAAGGAGCAGGTGCCTTTGAAGAGCTCAAAACTAGGAGAGGATTCTGATTCTCCTCTAGCTCCCTGAGGAAGTAAAAATAGGGTTTTGCATCAATCTGACTTTGGTTTGACCGAGGTTCCCTAATAACAACCATGTCTGCAAGCCCCAAATTCATTGTTGCCTCTTGAACCATCACAACATCTGCCTTCTGTCAGGCAGACCCCCCAAAACCTTTAGCACTGCATCCTGCTTCAGTGCCTAGTCACTGCAAAGGTGTCGCTGAATTTTATCTTAAGATGATAGCATAAAGCCCAAACATTGGGTAATGGCATTTTGCTGCCTGCTCTATTTAATTGATGTCTGGCTGGTTTCTCCCTCACCCCTCTTCAATTTAGCTCTGGAAACATCTGTCTTTTTTATCCACCAATAGAGTCTCGAAAGGGTAACAAACCTGTTAGATAAAATATCAAAGTTATGAATTCTGATTTAATAAATGTGCATTCAAGAGATGATTCATGGCATGTATGATGACTTTCAATTGCTTTCTCAAACAGTTCATGCTTCATTTCATTAAGAGCTTCAGTCAATGCCAACTGATTAATTATCATAGCACTAGTCATCTTTTGTTTAGAAAACACATGCATGGGACCCGTCTGGGCTTGGCCAGATAGAAATTTATTTATAATGTAAATAAAAAATGTTTTAAAATAGGTACTTTTATAAATGTTTTTAGAATTCCAACAAAATGATATTGGAAGCCATTGGTTTCTTGCTTAAGAAATGCCTACTGGGGACCTCCAAGGGCCATATGCATAGTCCTGCCCTCAGTGAGCTTATTATCTAGTAGCTATAAACCCTTTTAGGGAATTGATTTCAGTCTGAGGAATTCTGAGTCCTGAAGGTTCAGAGTTTATGACTTGGAGTCCCAGCTGGACCTCAAAGTGACTATGTAGCATTCAACAAGATGCATTGGCTCTCCAGGAGTTGGGTTCTCCTGTTTCAAATGACCTTGTAGACACTGTTCCCATTTATGTCCCTAGTAGCACTGACAATGTACAATCCTAATTCTGCAAGTATTATTGCTGGCCTCTCACCTGGATTCCAATAAAAGGAGCCCATAGAATAAAAACTCTGAGGTTTACTGAAGACAGTCACATTACTAAGTTTAATTTTTTCATTGTCAGAAGACCTTTTCACTTTTTCCATATACTTGGAGTGTGCATACTGTTGCCATAATAGCAAAAGTCAAAGAGAAGCTTTCATTTTTGGAAGACATTAAGCAACTAAATAGGTGGAATTGGCTTTTGCATTTCAGGTATAATCTCTGAAGGTTTTAAAAAAATATATTTATTTTAAAATATGAGAAGAAATATTTTAAGAACAAACAAATAAGGAAGTCACTCAACCACTGATACCTGAGGAAAACGTGTGTTGGCAGTTCTTGGCAGAAGTGACCACTCACCCAGCTGGCTTCCTTGGCTACAACTTAGCCTTCCCCAAATGATCATGTCCCAGGAGTGCTTTCTTGTAATTGCATTCCTCCATGGAATTCATTTTACTGCTAAATGAATTCCATGAAGGCAGGGAACAAGGTTGTCTCATTTATAACAGATTCCCCAGTGCCTGGCATAGGGTGGTGCAGAGTTAGTGCTCGATGTTTGCCTGATAGATGAGTAGATGTGCGTCTACTGGGCTTTTCAATTCTATGGCAGCATGGAAACATCGCCCCTAAGCATGTGCGTCTTAGTTTTATGCCCATTTTCCAGGTAGGAAAGACAGAGACTGAATTCCAGGCCTCTCACATGTACTCATGTGGACAGTTAAATGGCTCTTGACTTGAATTGAGCTCTATGTTGTCTTATCCCAGCAGACAATATGCTTTTTCTGACCATACCAGGTTTTTCTCATTTTGCAGGGTTTAAGAGTTGAATTTCCAGCTGCCAGCAAGTGTTTATTTGTGTCTCTGTCTGACAACGGGGAAGCTTTCCATTGCCATTCTTTCCTGACTGACCTCATCCTTAATAATCCCACCACCACGTGGCTTCCACTCCCACCCCTCTGTAGCAGCCAGTGATATTTGCTCTTCTTTGCTTAGCCTGCCCTGGGTAGACTGCTGTTGTGGGAGAAGACAGTTTCCCTGGCACCATGAAGGGTTTTCAAATAAAACTCCTTTATTGAAGTTCGAAGTCACCTGGCCATCTAGTGCCAATGGTGTTACTTAAGGAAAATGGTATGCCGGGATGCTGCTCTATTCCAGCCCTTTATCTGAGCCTAGGATGTTGGCTCCTTTTGCAGACTATGCAAAAGTGTACAGGGATCCTCATCTTCAGTCTACCTCTCATTCTCTCTAGCACATCGTGCACTACTGGCTTCCTATAGAATTGGGTTGGGGCAATAAAGTACAATATTGGAAACAAGCAGCCCACAAAGAAAACAGCCTTGACCTGAAATTTCACCAGTCTCATTTCAAGGTTACCACAGCTCCTTTTCCTGCCCACTCTGTGGCCTTGGGAATGGTTCAGAACTTCCCTTAGCCTCATCTGTAAAATAAGGTGGGGAGTCTGGAGAAATACAAAGACACTTTGGGCTGGGGCATGCAATGATTGTCTGAGCAGTCCTTCCCACTGGGGAAAACTGCAGGGGAGAGAGAGGATACAGCATGTGATGCTGAGAAACCTCAATTCCAGTTTGGGCTTTGCCACAAACCTAACCTTGGAACCGAGTCTTTCTCACCCTGTAGCCACATCCCTTGGGGAGTGCTTGGTGCAGAGTAGGTCCACGACAAACATATCTTCAGCATTTGCTCTGATCAGCTGAGACGATCTCTTGAAATTCCTTGGGCACCAGTGTCCTGCCTGGAAAATGGAAATAACTCTCATATCTCACGATGCTTGGGAAGGACAGAGATGACGTAGGCAAGCACTGGCTCCAGTGTCTGGTACATGGTCAGAACTTAAGGTCGAGTGACTGCTTTTGTTGCTTAATTGGGCTGCCTGCTTCAGAGGGGGAGCACTACCAGCTTCCTCATGTTCTAGGTTCAACACAGTGAGTAGAGCTTAACTCCAGGTCCACCTGACTCCAGAATGAGTGCTTTTTTCACCCTGCCACCTCCAGGAGGGGCTGTTTGATTTACCTGTCAAAAGTCTATCCACTCAGCCGGGCTCGGTGGCTCAGCCTGTAATCCCGCACCTTTGGGAGGCTGAGGTGAGTGGATTGCCTGAGCCCGTGGGTTCGAGACCCGCCTGGGCAGCGAGACCTCATCTCTACAATAAATCAAAAAATCAGTCGGGCGTGGTAGCGCATGCCTGTAATTCTGGCTACTCGGAAGGCTGAGGAGGAAGGATCGCCAGAGCCCAGCAGGTCGAGGCTGCGGTGGCTGGAAGCGGCCACTGCACTCCAGTCTAGGCGACAGAGTGAGACTCAACTCAAAAAAAAAAAAAAAAAAGTCTATCCACTCACTTTGGTCCCAGAGCCATCCTGGGTGTGACTAGGCCTGTGACCCTGTGCTCCCCTAATCCCAAGCATGGGGTCTTTGTTGCCTAATTTGGCAAATGCTGGCAGATGTCATGGATCAGGCCAATGGATATTGGCAAAGAAATAACCACAGCATCATCACATCCTCTAACTGTGTTTGATCCAATGGCTAATGGGGTCATTAACAAAGGAGAGTAATTGTAGGTGTGCCTGCCCGATGGTTGCCGCTGGATCAATGACTGTTTATCATCCTCCAGCTTCCCTGCCTGGAGTGCAGGCAATGGTATCAGATGGGTACTGGCATCAATTCCTGGGAAGGTAAACACACTTTATAATCATCCCTGGTGCTAGTCAATGCCCTCCAGGGCCTTCCTGGGGTAGGAGACCGAAGCTGCCTAGTTGGCGCTTCTCTGCCCAGAAACAGGCCTTGGCATCTCAGTATTCTTGGCATGTGACATGCCAGTCCCTGGAGGCACATTGGAGATGGCACGTTTGGTCCCGAAGGCACCCAGCAAGCCTCCTTTTTGAAACAGCACCAGCTAGACAGAATCAATTTCCCATTGACTTTCAGCTCCATCTCAGACACAGTGTAATTCTCGTCTGAGGGTTTATAAAGGCCATTGACTGTCTTATAAAAGATTTAAACACTTACCTTGTGGCATGCAGGAGCTCTATCTATCATGATGCCTTTTTGACAATTTGTGGGGGTGGGATGTGTTGGGGAGGGGAGGTCGATGCTCCCACGGCCAGCATGGGTCAGACAGCCTGTGCCTGCCAACACTGCCTGCACAGACAGTGAAGGGATCAGTTGAAGGACCCTCCTGATTCATCACCCAGGGGCTCTTCTCCACAGAAAGTCAGGCTCTCCTTGCTCCATTTTGCGAACAAATCACATGTGACACAAGATAAACCTTACACCAGCATTGCCTATGCTGGAACCAAGGGCATGTCACTGGGTCATGATTGGATCTAGAGGCATCTCCGTATCAGGCACAACAATGGGAACAATAATAATGAGCTTTTGCACTTGGATGGACCCACTCCTTAAGGTATGTCCATATCTATTCTCTTTTTTGACCCACAGAATAACTCTGGAAGGTAGATGGGGCTGGGATTGCTAGACTCATTTCGTATACAGGGAAACTAGGAGACAAAGAGGTTAAGTGTTTGTTTGGCCAAGGTCATTTCAATTTTCTGGCAAAGCAGCATGTTGCAACTTACCTCTACTTGCCTTTCTACCACTTGTTATCTTTCCAACCACTTACTCTTTAGACAGCCACATGACACCTCCTAGGAAAAAGGAAAGGAATGAGATGATGAGATTTCTTTCCTGGAGAACTTCTGACCTATGGGTGGTATAGTCAAGGAACTGGGTAATTGCATTCAGTGTGTTTGGTTCTATAATGGCGACAAGAAATATGGGAGCAAGGGGAATGATATGGTCAGGCTCTGTCAGGGAGGGGAGTAGGGGATGGTGGTCAGACAAGCATCTAAGGTAGGAGGAAAACCTGCTTGGAGAGTTGCAATAGTGACAAGTGTTAGAGAAAAGACACATGGGGTTCAGGGTGGGGGGGACCATGAAAGAGGACCTTGATCTGGCCTCCTTTCCCTTTCTGATGACATTTCCCAACCTGTTCCCCTTGTTCATTTTATTTTGGCCACATCAGCCTCTATGCTGTTTCCCCAATACGCCAGGGGTGCTCTCATCTCAGGTTCTTTGCACTGACTTTTCCCAGTGCCTGACAGGATCTTTGCCTAGATATCCTTGAAATTCACAACCCCACCTCCTTCAAGTCTTTAATGTCATTTTCTCAGTCTGGCTGATTCTGATCACCCTGTTTACACTTGCAGTCCTCCCACCCTGTCTCCAGAATTATCAGTCTCATTTTATTGTACTACTTCTTCCTTCTTCCACAGCACTTACAACCTTCTAACAGACTATGCAGTTTTTATCCTTATTATGGTTATTAATCATGGCTTTCTCCCTCAGCTAGAATGTAAGTTCTGTGAAGGCAGGGCTCATTGTCTCTGATTTATCCCAAGAGCCTAGAACAACACCTGACATCTAGGAGATACTCAATAAATATTTGTTAAATAGATGAATTAATGAATGCCCTTCAATATTAGCAAGCTGAAGTGCTGAACATCATTGTTGTGAATGACAGAAAGCTTGGAATTTATTGCTGTGGACAATGGAGTGGGAGGAAGTTGAGCAGAGAAGTTAGGTAGTTATATTTTGTATCAAAGAGAGGCCTCTCCAGTGACTGTGTGGGAAGGCAGAAGATAATTGGGAGACATAATCCAGGTGAGGGATGAAGAGGAGGTTCTCGGGCTGAGTCCGAGAATATGGAATTGAGGAAAGGGAAACATCTTCTGGGGATTAAACTCGGCATCATGGGATGCTTGGAAATCAGAACTGAGGCTGATCCCTCCATTTGAGGCTGAGTTACTGGGTAGAGAATCTAGTTATTAATTGACTCTAATATCATGGTTGGAAAAAGCATGTTTTACGTGTGTGTGTGTGTGTGTGTGTGTGTGTGTGTGTGTGTGTGTGTGTGTACGTGCGTTAGCAAGGGTGGTGGCCCCTCTTTGGATTTCAGGCTTTGCCAGTGACATCAACATTGCTATGCACTTGGCCTGAGTGTTAGGCCACTTAGCATGGAGCTGGCCTGGCCATCAGAAGTCTGCAGTGGTTCAGAACGGTTAACTAGCTCAGTAGAATGCGGATGGGAAGGAAACAAAAATCAAACAGAGTGGTTATCTGGCTGCTCTCTACTTGGTATGTTAGGGCTGACATCAAATGCACTAGTAAAAATGATTTATGACTCAGACAGGGCACAATGCTTCCCCAGTCAGAGCAAAGAGCCTGGGGTTCCATTTCCTGGTGGGAGTCAAAATCGAGACCTCCGCATGTTCTGCTTCCTTCTTTATCCTGAATTTCCCAAGTGTGGGTGTATCCTGTCCTTCCTCTTTTTGGGGGCTCCTCTGTTGTCTCTTCCTTCCCTTCCTCTTCATCACATATCTGAACGGTTTCCTGTGGCCTCCAGGACTTTGTATCTATCACAGCCTCTGTGCTACATACATGGGGTCCTCAATCCGAAAAGGCTTTTCATATGGGGCTGTGCAATCCTGTGGGCAGATACCCAACCCACAGTGGCAAAGTACCAGGCTTTGATCCCAAGTCCATCATAGACATTAGACATGGGATCTAAGGAAAATTCCCCTTCTTTTTGGAATTTAAGCGTTCTTATCTGGAGAGGAGGATAATAATGACTTCCCTGTATACCTAGGTCAGAATGCTGGAATTTGAGAGTTGAGACAAACAGTTGGGTACACTGTGGACAGGAAGAAGGATCTTTTGTCTTGAACTTGCAAATACCACATGAGATAACATCTGGCTCATATAAAAATTGCATCTCTGTTGGGTAAGAAGAACCATCTAAGAAAACAACTACATAAAAATCATTCCTGAAAAGGACATTTCCATTATGCCATAAAAAATTCTAGTTCGGGCCATATCTGATACAGTTTATCTGAAATTTCCGAAAGTCTTTTTATCTCCTACTAAAAGCACTCTGTGAAAGAGTAATATGCATGTAGTTGAGGAAAACTTGTGTCCGGTTAGTTTCTCAGTCACCATACTTCGATGATCCCTTATGGTGGAATGTTCACTTCCATTAGGCCACCCAGGGCCTCCCTTGACCACCATGCAGAGGAGAGTAGACTTTTGTCTCGCAATGCAGTGGGCACCATTTCTAAGTGCTGAACAAGGAGAGTAAACATTTCTATTTTCCTCCTTTGGCATGCGGTGGGGGCCAGACTTGGGGGTTTTTATTTTGATAACTTTGGAAGGACTTGAAAACTGTCAAGTAGGTAGAGTCAGAATTTAATTATTGGATATCAGAAATGAGTAAGAGAAGGGAGTCAAATGCAACTCCACATCTGTTAGTGACCCTCTTAGAGTAATATCACGGGAAAACAGACTGCAGAGCCAGTGGAAGGGAAAGGAGCAAGGGGGAAGTGTAGACAACTCTCTGAGGAAGCTTGTCTCTGGTGTGTGATGGGGGTGCCGTAGGGAGAGAGAGGGCCAAGGGAGAGTTTTCTTTTCTTTTTGAGGTGTGAGAAGGCTGGGCATATTCATATGCTGAGGGGAAGGGGTCTTTGGCGGGAGGAAACTGGGCAGTACAGAATGCAGAAGTGATGACTGATGAGTAAGAGTCCTGGAGTGATGCCCAGGTGCAGAAAATGGTGGGAGTAGACACTCTTCCTCCTCCTCTGAGAACCTGGTAAGGAGAGATGTGGATGTCACTAAACTTGCGGACAGTGAAGCAAAATGTTGGAGAAGCTTACACCAATCCTTGTATTAGCACTTTGCAATAGGAAGTGAGGCCTCTGCTGTGAGGCCAGGAGTGGAGGTGAGGCTGGGGCTTGAGGATGGTGGAGCAGAAATATGGAGGGGATCTGCCTGGACACCAGATGTGCCGATATCACAGCTGGGACAGGACCCAGGATAGGGCGTACCTGGGTCATTTGCTCCAGCATGAGGAGATGCTCATGGGCAGAAACAGGGGAAGATATTTGTGTTCTGTTGGAAAGAATGGCAGAGGCACTGTAGAGCCAGGACAGAGAATGACTAAAGCGATGGGTAATAGTAGTGCAAGGATGGGAGGGGTAGGCTGGGCAATGATGCACTTAGACAACTCCAGGGACCAGACATCATGATGTCTCATGATTATGAGAAACAAAAAGAAATAGGCTGTGGTCAGATGTTAGATTTTAAGATTTCAGAGTCAGAGACATCGGGGTGACCTTAAGTTCCAGAGCATGGCAGTTGACAACAAAGTGGAAGTAAAAATGGTCATTAATATGATACTATGCACCTTGCTAAATGCTGTAGATGGATTCTTTCCTGAAGCCTTGTTACAACTCCTATTTTAAATTTGAGGTGCTGAGACATAGAGGGAAGAGGCAAATTCCTTAGGGTGCTGCTCTAATTAATCATTGTCAACAGCTGGGATGAAAAGCTAGGCGGTCTCTTCCACTCCCAATTGTTATATATAGCACCCTGATGGCAGTTGGCCGGTCAGTTCTGTGCATGTCTTCCAGGATGATGGCAGGATTAGGCTGGAGACAAAGGGGATAAAATAGGGGCCAAGTCTTCCATGAAATGGTAGTTAAGTATCAACTGCCCCTGCTGGTATCACTCTTTGTAGGCAAACTGCTATAGCTCCTTCAACTCTGGACTTCAAAGAGCTGACGAGTCATTTGCTGGGTGTCACTCACCCTCATGTGGGCATTCAGCTTCCTGAGGTATCAGCTTGTGTCTGCAGACTAAAGATTGGTCTTGGCATAGGATTTGAGTCACAGTCATCGTTGGCACTGTGCAGGCAGGATCAGCCATGATGTGGGGCTGCTCCTGGTTGGGGAAAGGGAGCTTTTCCCACAGTGAAAGTGCTGTCCAGTAGGCTATGCCGTGACCTGGGACAGTGATGGCTTCTGTGTTCTTCACCATACTTTCTCATCAGGCCAAGATGTAAAGTCTCCCTGGGGCCATATTTTCCAAGAGCTGTCAGTACCCCAGGCGCGTTTCAAATTGTGTGGTCACTTTCTTTAGAATAATTCTTCTCAGACAGCTTGGATCCAAGCAAGTGATATTGGGAATACTCTGCTTGCTTGCCAGCTTGATCCAATTATTCTAATTGCTTTTTTTCTCATTCTAACTTAAATTCTTTCTCCTCTCTTAGTACTTTTCTTCCAGAATTGGGGCCTTGCTCTGCTGTCCAGGCTAGAGTACAGTGACACAATCATAGCTCACTGTAACCTCAAACTCTTGGGCTCAAGCTATCCTCCTGCCTCAGCCTCCCGAATAACTAGGCCTACAGACTTCAACCTGCCCAGCTAATTTTTTTATTTTTATTTTTTGTAGAGATGGCATTTAGCTATGTTGCCCAGGTTGATCTCAAGCAATACTCCTGCCTTTACTTTCCAAAGCACTGAGATTACAAGTGTTAGACACCACACTAGGTCTTTTCCTTTCTGTTAATACCATCATTAAAAGGTAGCATGGTGTGGTAGAAATATTTTTATTCACTTGTTTATTTGGCAACTACTGGAACATGGATTTGGGGAGAGGTGGCCTTGGGTCTAAAGTCCCAGTTGTATGGGGTATACATGTAGGAAAGGGTCACATAATAATAAACTGTGGATGTCACAGATGAGCAAAGCTTTTAACCTGTAAATGATAGGGGAGTACTACGACAATGGGGAACTTTATTTGACTTTTGGGTTGTCAGTGTCTATCTCTGTGAAATGGGACTTTTGTATCAGCTTGGCATGGTGTTCATGAGTAATCAGTAAGAAGATATTAGTAAGAGCCTAGCTCAGTGCTTGGTGTATGGCTGCATACAAACCTGTTGATTCCTCTTCCCTCAGATCCTGGCAGGGAAATACCATGAGCAGACAAGCTGGCTGCAGAACAGAGGCCAGAGGGAGTGTCTGTTTTGTGTCTCCATGGTGGGCACTGAAGGGTATTGGCAGCCATGGGTGGCTGTGTGTCCAATTAACCTGGCTGAGATGTGAACATTTTGATTGGAGCAGGATGAGAGTTTGTAAGAATTCATTTCTGAACTCACTCCTTTATTCTGTATCAGGAAAGCTCCAGCCAGCCTCCTCCCTGGTTCTGCTGGTCTGGAATGGGTCTGACTAGGGCACATTATGGGACCTGCCTGGCCCAGACTTTGCTCAATAATCTTTGATGCTGGGATGGAATCCAATGCAAAATAATCCATGATGCCTTACAATGTAGGGAACAGAAACTGCATTCTTCCAACCAGATACATTTTCCAGTTAATCCAGGCCTGTTTTTTACTGGTAGCTTTTTTTTTAGTGTTTCTGGACCTTGAATAAGGTCACTGGGTCTGTCAGAGCCCATCCTTATTTTGGCTTTGTGGGAAGTCTATGTTGTGCCCTAGTCTTGCCGGGTGCTTCAGCTTGGATATTATATCATCTGGCTTCATGTCATGTTGTGCCATTTGTTCAATCATAAGCAGCATCATGATTCTGTGGAAAGAGCAAAGTGTTTCGAGTGGGACCGCCTGGGATTGATGTCTGACTTTCTTCCTCTCTAAGTCTCTGTTACACTAAGTCCCGGGGTTTCTGTGAAGTCCAATGCCATAATGCATCTGAAAATACCATGCAAAATGAAGAGTTGTATAAATGATGCTACAGTTTCATTTGTCATACTTCATTTTATAGACCAAGGCCCACATTTCTGATGATTGGCTTCAAGAGTGTGACAGATTATTTTGTTGTTAAAATATCACTAATCTGTCATTCCATTAATAGAGAATAGGAGTCAAAATTCTTTGGTTTTATGCACTCCTTATTTACCTTTAAAAGTAGTATTTGGATGATATTTGGATGGCTGGTCTCAAGTTCTGAGGATCTATTTTCAGGATTTTTTAAAAGTTTGTTTAAAAAGTCAATGCCTCATCATCAATGACTTTAATGAAGATTAAGTGAATGAAATTCACAATATCGTCAATGTTAATTAAAAACCAACATCAGAAATCTCAGACTCTATGAGTTGGGAATGGTAAGAAAAGTCAATGATCTGGGATCATTGCGAAGCAACTGATAATTGGTCCAAGGTCTCCCTTCTCTTTTGTCTCTGCTTCATCCACAGCGGTACACTCATCCTGCACAGTCTATCTTCACTGTACCCTTCTCTCCTCAATAATCTGTCATGGAACTCTATTGCTCAATGGACTTTCCAGAGTCTGGCTGGTGCCCTCCCCTTTTGACATTATTCTCTTAATCTCTCCCAGTGATGATCTGTGTTAAGGGTTTGTGTATTGCATCTTCCTGAAGATTGAATGTCAAATTGCATGGTAGTGTTTGTAAGACTAGCATCCCCAGGTGGACTTCCAGCAGAGTGCTGCCCTTAGGACTTTCCATGTCATTTCTCCCGTAAGAATGATCTACCTTCTATCCTTTACTCAGTGCCAGCCTCATTTTCTGCATGGATTTGTCTTATGTAGACCAGAGAAGAGGATCGTGTCCCTTAAGATAATACATAGTACTGACTCACAGCCAGTTGGAAAATTCTCAAAAGATGGGTTGATTTTAAAATGATCCTGGTAACAAACTGTCCAAGAGATCCCTGTTAGGAAAAATTGCCCCTCTTGTGAACCAGTGTGGAGGTTTCTATCTGTATATCTCATCTATTGTATACACTGTAAGCAAGCTGGGACACATATGTCTATGTAAAATGACGCCACATTCCATGTGGATGCTTCTATGATAGAGTCTACTAGAATGCACCCTCAATAAAATCCACTTAATGCACTACAGTTATAGGTTCTCCATAGATGTTCAGGGTACCTGGCCATTGAATCAGAAAAATGCTCAAATTCAGGGAAGCTCAGCTATCCTTTCCTGGAACAAATGAAATAGGACAAAAGTACAAGGAGAATGATTGGAAGGGGCTTGTTTAGAATAATGCATATGTTCTCCATCACTGTAACAAGTTACTACACATTTAATGTCAACTTAAAACAACACAAATTTATTATATTACAATTCTGTAAGTTAGATGTCTCAAGTAGTCTCATTGGGCTAAAAATCAAGATGTAAGCAGGGATATGATCCTTTCTGAAGGCTCTGGGGGAGAATCTACTCCTTTGCCTTTTCCCATTTCTAGAGACTGTCCACAGCCCTTGGCTCCTGAACCCTTCCTCCATCTTCAAAGCCAGCAGTGTTGTGTTGTTCTCACCATTCTTCCATCATTGTATCTCCCTCTGACTCTCACTTCTACATCTCTCTTCCAGTTTTAAAGGCCTCTGTAATTACATTGGGCCCTCCTCAATAATATAGGACACTATTCCTATTTTCAGATCAGCTTATTAGTAATATTCATTCCATCTGCAACCTTAATTTGCCTTTGCTATGTAACCTAACATATTCAAGATTCCAAGGATTAGGGTATGAACATCTTTGGGGAAGCCATTATGCCTATCACAGATAAAGACTAGAATATGTCTTTCTAGAGAATATGTGGTCTCTAAATCTACTTTCCTTCACCAAGAGTAAAGCCATTCATAAAGGCAAGTGGTTCTGCACCGAGGTCTCATTCATTGATATGTGAGCCATGGCTATGATTAAACTCTTGATAAATCACTCAACCCACCAACCATCAACCCGCCTTCCAAGCAGCACACATTTATTGATTCCTGCTACATAACTACAGATTCTGAGGCAATTGCTCTCATCATAAGGTATAAGAGGAAAAGACCCAAAGAGATAAGACACTGTAATGAAGGCTTCAGAATGGAGTGGACACATCAGCTGACTCTTGAAGGAGACATATGTCATACAAAGGTTTTCAATGGTCAAGAAGGTAGGGAGGGCATTTCTAGCAGAAGGTACAGAATGTTCAAATACAGAGCTTTAAACCAGTACAATGTGCTTAAGAATCAACTAGTCACTCTCTTTCTGCCACGGTGGGGCCTGCGGAGGCCTTTTGGGATCAGGATCTCTAAAATGCCAAGTATATCTGAATGGCTGTGGCCTAAGGCCATTTTTACTGACAGGGTCTTTCAAAGCAGAGGGGGCACATGGTTTTTCTTAAAATTCAAGCTATTAATGCCTGAGATGAAACTGAATTTTATTTAGGCAAAAGATATGCTTATGTTTGCAAAGCAAAGGCTGCCACAGTGTCCATTAGCAGCAAACTAAACAAAGCACCCATAGAAGCAGGAGTATGGTTTCTGACAAATTCAAAAGCAACCTTCCTGCTAAGGCTGTTAGACACAGAATCTTTGTGGTGCTGAACCCCTTAAGAATTTAAAAAATTAAAAAATAAACAAACAAAATTCTGGGAGAAAAAAATATCTGGCAGTAGTCTGTTGTGATTTGATCAGAGATGGTTGAGGAATAGGGGAAAAACAGGTAGAAAATAATAGGTAGGTAGGTGTTATGGGCTAAATTGTGCTCCTCAAAATTCATATGCTAAAGTCTTAACCCCCAGTATCTCAGAATGTGACTGTGTTTGGAGATGGGGCCTTTGAAGAGGTAACTAATATAAAATTAGAGCCCATTGGGGTGGGCTCTAATCCAATGGTGCTGGTGTCCTCACAAGAAAAGGAGATTAGGATACAGACACACACAGAAGGAAGACCAGGTGAAGGCACAGAAAGATGGTCATTTCCAAGCTGAGGAGAGAGACCTTAGAAGAAACCAACCTATTAACATCTTGATTTTGGACTTTTACTTTCTATAGCTGTGAGAAGATAAATTTTTGTTGTTTAAGACAACTAGTCTGTGGTATATTATAGTGTCCCTAGCAGATGAGTACAGCAGGTCACACAAAACCTTAACAGTTATTGAATGCTGAATACTCTGGATGCTCTGATGTATCACTCAGTATTCTTTCAGGACTGATGGCTTATCCTCCCAGCTTCTGAAAATGCTGCTGGCAGATAGCCCTCAGCTGTCAACTTTCTTTAGAAATTTGCTTTAGATCAAGGGTTGCCTTGTCCAAGGTCATGCCCCTCTCCAGGGTAGCCTGCATTCAAGATTTGTTACAGGTGACTATCAAGGCTTAGTCCCCTTGCCCAACTTAGTCAACCTTGAAAGGTCATCTAGCTTTAGAACTTCCCTTGCAGTTGGCTGAGGCCTTTGTTGGGTCTTGATCACAGCCCAATTTCTTTCTGTTCAATACTTTTTCCAATCCCTTCCCTTCCTCATGAATTAATCCCAAGAATGCTTTCTAATGTATTCCTGTATGCCAGTCTTTGTCTCAGGGTCTGCTTCTTGAAGAACTCAACCTGTGACATTAAAATAAAGAAATTGCACTTTATTTTGACAACGTTTTGGGCTACTGAAGCACTGTATTATGATGTGACATAATTTGTAGTGTGTCTGGTTTGAAGGCTAAATCAGAGGTTCTGGATACAGGTAGATTAGTTAGACACAAGAACAGGTAATAAAAGTCTGATTGTTAATCATTATGCTTCTTCTGAGGCTTCTCCTGGAGCCTCTATCCTCTGGGAAGCTCAAAGTCATTCCAATATAAGCCTTGCATGGTTCTGGCTTGACTGACATTACTTCTTGTTCAGAGAATTTGAAGGAAGCTCTTGTCAGATTTGTTTTCCAAGACATGCTAGCCAGTCAAGACCTCAAGTGAATGCATCATGGGTGAATGATGATGGCTTAATGCTCTAGTACATATTCAGGGATCCAGAGAGGAATCAGAAAATAAGAAATGCACTTTCTCCTTATACCCTGCAAGTGTCTCATGAACTTAAACGGACTGGATGCAAGCTTTTACATACCAGCTCTGACTCGCTATAGTTCTCCCTTATATCACGCAATGGTTGGCCCTGAGCATTTGCTAATTCTGTTTCCTCTGACCGGACTGTATCCCCCTCTGCTTCATGATCTTTGTTTAATTTAGTCACCACTCAAATATCTTTCCTGCACTCAAGCTTTCAGAATGCCTTTCCTGATGGTCTTTCCCAGGATGGGTTAGGCGTATTTAAAAAAAAAAATTTTTTAACCACTACACTATAAACTCCAGGGGAAGGGGAGGAGTCTTTGAGACAGCATCCCTGTCCCCTAGGAAAATGTAGCTCTTAAGATCTAAACTGATCAATTGCATTAGACACTCTTCCTTTCATATGGAGCGGGGAATGAGAAGGTGGAGAGGACCAGAGTTCCCTCCATGGAACTTCCCCACATGGGGGAAATGGATGGATATATGACAAGCTTCCCACTTTTATGGGGCGAAGTGGGAACATGGGGAAAAGAGCACATGGGCTTTCTATCCAGGCCGCTCTGTGTCCCCAGCAACCAGTATGAGACTGGCATAGTGTAGGTATCATGCTGATAGAGTGGGTGAATGGATAGCTGATGAGGAATGACAGTGGCTGAAGGATTTTGTGGGAATGCCCTTTTCCTTGTTTCACTCAGTTACTAATTAATATTGCTGGGCTTCTGTAGTATAAATGGAGCTCTTTCTCAGCTTCAGGGGCCTATCACTGAAAGCCCCTCAGGATCTCTGGCAACCTCACCTCTAGCTGCATCCATCATAGAGGTGTGCTGTAATCTCAGATGAGCTCCTGCTAGGCAGGCATTGGGATGTCGACAGAAGGTGGGACTGGGACCCTGATCCTTGGGCTGCCGCATGCATCAGCAGCTCCTTGTCAATGTGATGAAGTGAAGTGTAGTTGTGGGCAAGCGGTCCCTGTTACTTGACAAAGGCCAACACAATAGAGAAGTCAAATGCAGGGAGTGGATGGGGATCAATGGCAGGTAGGTGTAGTGACATGACTTCTTTTCCTATGCTTGAATGGCCTGTAATGGGATGGAAGCAGGACAGATTCTGGGTAAGAATGGGTGAGACTGACCAGGGATTATCGTCCCCTGGAAGCAAGGCGGTTTCAAGCCCAACTCTAGTCTCAGCAGAGTACTGGAAAGCCTAGACAAGGAAATGGAAGTCAGGGTTCCTTTTCTAAATCCACAGTAACCAGCCAGTACCTGTATCAGTTACTCTGCATTGGTGACTTGAGTGTGGGGAGCATGCTGGTCCTCTACACTGGGGGATATAGACTAACTTCTTTTTTTTTTTTTTTGAGCTGGAGTCTCACTTTGTCGCCCAGCCTGGAGTGCAGTGGCTGCTCCCGGCTACCGCAGCCTCAACCTGCTGTGCTCCAGCGATCCTTCTGCCTCAGTCTTCCAAATAGCCGGAATTACAGGCATGCGCTACCACGCCCGACTGATTTTTTGATTTATCATAGAGATGAGGTCTCGCTGCCCAGGTGGGTCTCAGACCCGTGGGCTCAGGCAGTCCACTCACCTCAGCCTCCCAAAGGTGCAGGATTACAGTCTGAGCCACCGAGCCTGGCTAGACGAACTTCTTATGATGCTGTTGTAGAGATTGTGATGTGGCGCAGCAGTCTCCTTTCTTTCTTTTTTTTTGAGTTGAAGTCTCATTCTGTTGCCCAGGCTGGAGTGCAGTGACATGCTCATGGCTACTGCAGCCTTGACCTGCTGGGCTTAGGCAATTCTTCTACCTCGATCTTCCAAGTAGCTGGAACTACAGATGCACGTCACCACACCTGGCCAATTTTTGTGATTCATTGTAGAGACAAGGTCTCACCAAGTTGCCCAGGCTGGTCTCGAACCTCTGGGCTCAGGCAATCCTCTCACCTCAGCCTCCTAAAGTGCTGAGATTTCAGGCTGAGCCACCGTGCCTGGCTTGCAATCTCCTTTCAATGAAGATTTAGTATCTCAGCTGCAGAGGGCAGGGTTGGCAGACAATCTTGATATCCGTAACCTCTTTACAATGATAGAACGTCGCCCACCTTAGGTCCCTTCTTGGGACAGCCCATCCAGTGAATAGTAGATATGGGAATATAAAGTATTTTGGCTCAGCTTGGGACAATGATGGTTATTCTAACCCCATAGAATCAGCTGAGTCTGCTACTGGGTCTGCATCACACCTGAATTTCTCCTTTTGTTATCTATCTGTGTTCTCATCTCTTCCTTTTCACAGACTTTGATCTGAAAGACTTGTAATAAACATCCTACATACTAAACATCTCAGCTTTTGCTTCCAGGAAACCCACCTGTAACCCTTCCTTTCATATTCTGCGTTCTAAACTTGTTTGGAAATAGCCCGGAGTGAGTTTAGGTTGAACATAAAGGGGTAGGTCTAGGAGTGGCAGGTGAATGGAGGCTAGGATTGTACAAGACTGGACATAGAGTAAGTATCCCAACAAAACTGGTTCAAGACCTGGTTGATGATGCTTGTGACATCTAATTCCAGTGATGTTCAAAAGGGGTGCTATAATGTGGAATAGGACGATAGTGGTTACCCAGAAGCAGCTGGCTCTTGTCATTTGGACAAAGTGACTTATTGGACCTTGAGCCAACTCTCAGGAAACATTCTGTCTCAGACAATCAATTGGTCTATCAGCCAATAGATATTTCTTGAGCACATCTTGTATGGAGTTTGGAAAGTTGCACAACTGATTGTGAAAATTGCAAATATAATACAGTTGTCATGGTTTCATCTTAGTGTGGCCTAGAATGAGTTTGAGTCAAATCGTATCTTGAGAGAAGGGAGGAAAACTAGAGAGATTATTGCATCCTGGGTTCAAGATTTTGTTTGAGGGTAAATTCCTTTCCTCTAAATCCCCGAATTTGCATAATGAGGAGTAAACCCTCTAATTCTCACATTCTGTTTGGAAACTGAAAAAGCATCTCCCTTTTTCTTGTCTCCATCCCAAGCAACTCCTGTACAGTTATATTCCTCATACATTAATTTCTTATGAATTAATTCTTTAAGCACCTCCTATATGCCAGGTACTTTGCTAAGAACCAGAAAAATGGAAAACACAGTCCTGTTCTTGACTAGCTCTTGGCTTCATGTGGGAGCTGGACACAAAAGTAATAGAAGTCATGGTGGCACTGGGGTTATTTGAAATGGTTCTGTGACTGGGGGACTGAAGATTGCCTATGGATGACTTACACCCAATAGCCACCTGTCTCCACAAAGGTCCAAGTAGGGAGTACACACAGCATACACACGAGGAATGGGGAAAAAAGGCCACATAATCACACAGTTTTGTTAACAGGGCAGAGAAGACTCAGGAAGTCAGATTGAGCTCAATTGAGCTGCCCCTTTTCCTAGCATACTAAGGATTCCCTTGAAAAATAGTCTTAGGCTTTACATTGTCCCAGCATCTCCCATGTTCAAAGCTAGGTATCAGATTTCTTTCTCTACACAAAGTACATACAGGAACTTTCAATGACTTAGTGTGCTGAGGTTGAAGACACCAGGGAATCAAGATATGAGACTGAACCCATAGGTAAGTCCCATGTTACCAGGGGCCACATTGATAGCTATAGAATTTCTATTTTTGTCTTGAGAACAAGTGGTGTGAACTTGTCTATTACTCCCCATTATGCTGAAAAGCTATCAAAGAAGGGGTTACATGGCCTTGCACCTAGACAGTGGATCTCAATCAGATAGGAAACAGTAAGAACATGGCTGAGGGGGTCACAGGAGAGTAAGGGTTCTAAGCATCCGATTTTTTTTTTTTTTTGAGTTGGAGTCTCACTCTGTCGCCCAGACTGGAGTGCAGTAGCCGTTCCCGGCCACCGCAACCTCGCCTGCTGGGCTCCGGCGATCCTTCCGCCTCAGCCTTCCAAGTAGCCGGAATTACAGGCATGCGCTACCACGCCCGGCTGATTTTTTGATTTATTGTAGAGATGAGGTCTCGCTGCCCAGGTGGGTCTCGAACCCATGGGCTCAGGCAATCCACTCACCTCAGCCTCCCAAAGGCGCAGGATTACAGGCTGAGCCACTGAGCCCGGCTAGCATCCGATTTTTGTATACAGATTTTGAGGAGTTACTGCGCTTGAATGTCACATACTTGTCAAGCCCCTTAGAATCTGGTAGACTAAGGTCAGTGATGGAGAGTTCTTGAAGCCACATAGGAGTGAAAGCTCTTTGTGAAAGGCTAGCATCATTTCCAAATCTTTACGTTTAGTTGGCTCTAAAGGGTATTAGGGACAAACCGGAAAAACAGTCAAAGGACCAAATTCTAGTAACAAGGAATCACTTCCTCTTGAGCTTACTGGTCCCAGTTTAGGGTCATTCTGACTGTGAGCAAGTCCTTTCCACCCGGTGCCTTCCATCCGTGGTTGCCTATTCCATCCCTCAGTGTAAGTGAAGTGAGCCAGAATTTGTGATGCTTGAGGACTGTTTTAGCTGAAATTAGTAATCAATAACATCTACGGTCGATAGGCACAGGGCAAAATAAATAGTCACACGAAGGTGACCAACCCTAATTTAATGGGAGTGATTCATCACTTTTAGCAAAGCACTATTGGCCCCAGAAATTGGAATTGGATCCTTTAGCAGGGGGCCAGGATTACCTGCGGAGGGGGGGAGGATAGGTCTATATGTGGATTGGCAGCCATGTTAGTTCTGATGCCTCCATACAAGGAAAATGGATCCCTCTGCAGCCAAGCTGTCATTGAGCAATATTTACAGGTTAAACTGAGATGGAAAAATTATTAATGTAAATATATTTAGCATCCAAAAACACAAGTGCTGATTAGCCAGTGAAGATTGTATTAGGAGACTCATTAAGAAATATGTTTTTGTCCTTGCATTAGCCTAAGCATCACAATTAGCATCCACACCCACACAAAATGCAAATATAATTGTAAGATGAATTTTGAAAATTGAGTCTCTCAAGCTTTCTGGTTTCCATGCCAATTGTGTACATCTAATGTCACTTGGATTCTGATTACATGAAAAACACATCTTGTTCTAGCCCTTCCACAGCTTCCTAAAAGATGTGGCTGACACTTTGTAGTGTATGCGTAAAAAATAAGGCTCAATTGTTATAGTCACTTTTATGGGACATTTCGCTACTCACAGCTGAAAACATCTGTGCTGTTCTTGCAGTCACTGTTGCCCTTTGTGGGATCTCCCCTTCAGCATATATTTCTTTTCCTGCAGGTTCAAGGTCTCCACCTGAAAACCAGCTCAAACCCTTCCTCCTCCCACTTCCTCTCAAGCTACCACCATTTTTCATCCCTAAACTTTTGTGTGTGTGTGTACCTGTGTGTTCCAATAAGACTTTATTTATGAACATTGAAATTTAAACTTCACATTATTTTCCACATATTATGAAGTAATCTTCTTCTCCCTCATTCCAACCTTTACAAATGGGAAAATCATTCTTAGCTCAAGGGTTACACTGGAACAAGTGGTAGGCTGTGGTTTTCTGACCCCTGCACTATATGACCAAGAGCATGGCTTCTGGAGTCAGAGCACTTGACTTTGAACTGGTTCTGCTGTTTGCTAGCTGTGTGATCTTGAGCAAGTTACTTGATTTTTCTGTGCCTCAGTTCTCCATCTGTGAAATGGTGAAGTAGCACTTTGTAGGATTGTTGAAGGGGTGACCTTTTTCAGTAAAGAACACCTAATACATATTTAATAAATATTAAACGTTTTTATTTTATCATTGGTTGCGTCATATTTACGTGTAAGTCACATTATGACCATACAAGATAGGTACTAGTGTTTTAGTGGAGGAGGACATCCTCAGTGGCTCAGCGGCACCTGACTCCGTGGTGTTTGCTGGGTGGACTTATCTGCTTCTTCTACCCCACTCACTCCCAAACTTCTAGAAACAACTTACACACTTGCATCCTTGACCTTCTACTACCTTGCGCCTTTACTCTTGTAATATAACTCCTGCCCCTCTACTGAAGCCTCTCTTTTAATTTTAATTTTATTTTATAACTTTATTTTAGTATAGAGATGTGGGATACAAGTCAGGATTAGGTACATAAGTAATCTATGCGCACGTGAAGTTTGGGCCTCCGTCTGGTCCTCACTTCCCCTGGTTTAGGACTAGATACTTTTTGTGTTGCTACATACCTCCTACCCCATCCCTCCCTCCCCTGGCAGTGACATATGAGCAGCCAATAGATACATGAAAAAATTCTCAGTCTCACTCATCATCAGAGAAATGCAAATCAAAACCACACTGGGATATCAACTAACTCCAGTAAGAATGGCCATCATTAACGAATTGAAAAACAACAGGTGCTGGCGCTGTGTGGAGAAAAGGGGACACTTCTACACTGTTGGTGGGAGTGCAGCCTTTCTTGAAAGTCTTTAGAAACATTCAAATTTCCAATCCATTTCAGTGCCAAATCTAGTGTTCTTCATTTGCACTCCTTTGCTCAAATCTTCTTCTGTGGCCTTCATGCACTCTCCAGACTGCCCACCCCACTGAAGCTCTCTCTCTTTTCTCCATCCTTTACTCACTTATAAGGAAATTTCTTCTGAAAGTCTTTGTCCTCTTCTACTCTTTCCCTGCACTATTTCCTTTGTCAATATCATCTCTGGGTTTCAAAAAAGATTCCCTGTGGGTGGACTCCACATCTCCATTTGGAATTGGTCTCACAGCCAATTGGGCACCTCCAACCTGCATGTCCAGATGTATCTCAAATATGGTGTGTCTGAAACAAAACTCCTGGCATTCTCTCAGAAGCCTATATATTTTTTAGAAACTGGAAATGGAGCTCTGGCCTGGTTTAGGGGCCAAGCCTATAGAAAGTGTTTCAGTTTTGCTTCTAAATTTCTTCTGCTGAGGTAATGTATTGATCATTTACCAACAACTTTAGACTTTGGAGGAATCAGACCCTCAGCTGTGAAGGAGATCTCTCCTACACAAGGTCAGTTTGGAAGCTGCATGGAGGTTCTTAACGGAAAATTCTCGATTTCCATGAATTTTATCCCCATTCTGCCAGGAACTCAGATGTAGAAAGCTTGCTGTTATTAGTTTTACCATCTCTCTTACCCTCATGCTTGTTGGTTTCCTATCCCTGTTTCTTCTACCTCAACAGAATCTGAACTCTTCTTTTCTTTTCTTTTTTTTGAGTTGGAGTCTCACTCTGTCACCCAGACTGGAGTGCAGTGGCCGCTCCCGGTCACCGCAGCCTTGGCCTGCTGGGCTCCGGCGATCCTTCCACCTCAGCCGTCCAAGTAGCTGGAACTACAGGCGCGTGCTACCACGCCCGGCTCATTTTGATTTACTGTAGAGATGAGGTCTCGCCAAGTTGCCCAGGCGGGTCTTAAATCCGTGGGCTCAGGCAATCCACTCACCTCAGCCTCCCAAAGGCGCGGGATTACCGACTGAGCTACCGAGCCTGGCTTGAACTCTTCTTTTCATATTCATTACCTAGTTTGCTCCCTTTTCAATTCTTGCTCAGTTTTTTGCAGCTCACTCTTTTAAAAATAAATATTTATTTATTATAAAGTTGTGGGGTATAAGTGAGGATTTACTACATAGATAGGCTTCGATTCCAAAAAGAACTAAAAAGTGATCTCCCATACAATTCAGCAATCCCTCTCTTGGGAATACACCCAGAGGAAGATAAACTGCTCTACCAAAAAGACACTTGCACATGCATGTTTATTGCCACACTATTCTCAATAACAACTCATTCTTAAATTGTCTTCTTTCTCTATTCTCTCTCCTATTCAATTTATCACATATTCAGTCACCAAATTCATCCTCATGAATAACTTTTTATTTTTTAGTAACCTGCTCAAAACCTTCAATGATTCCCCATTGCCAATGGAATAAAGTTTGAACTTGAAGGTCTGACATTCAAAACTTTCTGTATTGTATATGAGTCTTTCACCTCTTTGCCTAGGTTTATTACTAAGAGTTTTATTCTTTTTGATTCTACTATAAATGGAATAAAAAATATCTTTTCAGTCAGTTAATTATTGGTGTATGGAAACAGAATTGATTTTTTTATCCTGCAACTTGACTGAATTTGTTTATTTGTTCTAACAGTTTTGTATATGTATGTGTTTTCTACATATAAGATGATGTCAGTCATAAACAGAGATAATTTTGCTTCCTCCTTTTAGTTTGGATGCCTTTTATTTCTTTTTCTTGCCTAATTTCTCTGGCTAGAACTTCTAGTACTATGTTAAGTAGAAGTGGAAACACTGATGAAATAAACTAAAATAGACACTAGTAAATGTAAAGACATCCTGGGTTCATAGATTAATAGTGTTAAAATGTCTATAGTACCTAAAGAAATCTATAGATTCAATAAAATTCCTATGAAAACACCAAGGAAAGTTTTTACAGAAATAAAAAAAAAATCTAAAATTCACATGGAACCATAAAAGATCCTTAATAACTCAAACAATCTTCGGCAAGAAGAAAAAAGCTGTAGGCATCACATTTTTTGATATCAAAGTATATTACAAAGCTATAGTAACCAAAATAGTATGGTAGTGGTATACAAATAGACATATAGACCACTGGAAAAGAATAAAGACCACAGAAATAAATGCATTCATATATGGTCAACTGATTTTCAACAAGGGTGCTAAGAACACTGAAAGGAGAAAGGAGAGTCTCTTTAACAAATAATGTTGGGAAAACTGGATATTCACAAGCCAAAGAATAAAATTGTACCCTTATCTTATACCATATTAAAAAATTAATTCAAAATGGATTAAATATTTAAGCCTAAGGTCTGAAACTATAAAACTCCCAGAACAAAACATTGGGGAAAAGCTTCTTAACAGTCTTTTTTTTTTTTTTTAATATGCCATCATAGCACAGGCAACAAATGCAAAAATAAATAAGAGGGACTACATCAAACTAAAAGGAGTCTAATATCAAAGGAAGCAATCAACAGAATGAAAAGACAACCTACTAGATAGAAGAAAATATTGCAAAGCATATTTCTGATAAGGGGATAGTTTCCAAAAAAATTAAGAATTCCTACCAAGCAAATAGCAAACTGCTTCAAATAACTTAACTACAAAATGAGCAAAGTACTTGCATAGACATTCTCTAAAAAAGGCATACATATGGCTGACAGGTGTATGAAAAGGTGTTCAACATCACTAATCATCAGGGAACTATAGATCAAAACCACTATGAGGCATCACCTCACTGTAAGAATGTCTATTATTAAAACAAACAAAAGGTAAAAAATGTTGGTGAGTTTGTGGAGAAATCAGAACCCTTGTAAACTGTTGGTGGAAATGTAAAGTGGTGCAACTGCTATGGAAAGGGTGTGGTGGTTCCTAAAAAATTAAAAAGAGAACTACCACATAATTTAGCAATCTCACTTCTTGGCATACATTCAGAATAACTGAAATTGGGATACAGAACAGATATCTGCACTTCCATATTCATTACTGCGTTATTCACAATAACCAAGCTATAGAAACAAACTAAATGTCCATCAACAGATGAATGTATAAATATGTGTGGTATATACATACAATGGAATATTATTCAACCTTAGAAAGAAGGAAATACTGCTATTTGTGACTACAGGAATGAATCTGGAAGACATTATGCTAAGAGAAATAAGTCAGTCACAGAAACACAAATACTCCATGATTCCTTTTAGATAAGGCATTTAAAATAGTTAAATCTATAGAAGTAGACAATAGAATAGTGTTTACCAGGGCTGGGGGAGGAGCATGTAGGAATTTACTCAATGGGTTTAATGTTTCAGTTATACAAGATGAATAAGTTCCAGAGATCTGCTGTACAACATAGTGCCTATAATTAACAAATAAGTTATCATGCACCCCAAATTTTTTTAAGAGGGTAGATCTCATGCTAAGTGTTTTACCATAAAAAAGGGGACAAGAGGAAACTTTTGGAGGTTATAGATTTGTTTATTGCCTTGATTGCAGTGATGGTAACATGTATGAATACATATGTCCAAACTCACCATATTCTATACATTAATTCCATTCAATTATTTTGTATACTATTTACACCTCAGTAAAGCTGGTGGTGGGGGAAACCCTTCCTTGTCTGTTCCAGAGTTATTTTCATGCTGCATTCAAATTGAATTTGTGCATGAAAGACATCTTTCCTAATAGCCTGGGGAGAAACTGAGGCCTCTTTCCTCCTGAGTCTGAGTTTGTTTTTGAGTTATCAATTCTCTCTCTCAAGGGAAAGACTATGGTAGCTGAACTGAGACACATACTATGGACTTGGGCCTTCCAGCCCTAACTCATCCAGATCCCTGTTACCAGACCTTAAAATGTCAAAGTAAGGCAAGTCAGGCTTCCTGGATGCGGGGACCTCTGGGTGCCTTTATTTGAGGTTCACTGGGTCCCAGTGACTCTCAGGACCTTGAGTAGAGGTAAAGCAGAAAGTGAGAATCATGCATCTTCTACCATGATGCAAGGAGAGGTGGAGAGGGAGGAAACAAGCTGGCCTTGAATCCTGACTTGTTATGTGTATCACCTCTCTAACTGCAATGTCTATACAGATAAAATTTATTTATTTATTTATTTATTTATTTATTTATTTATTTATCATTTTGGGGTTCACCACTTGATTCCCAGCACCCAGGATAGGGCCTGGTAAGAACACAGTAAACATTTGCTGAAAAATACACTGAATTTGTCCAATAAATTTTAAGCAGATTCAAATCTATAAATAAATTCCAGTAAATTGAGGTTCTTGGATGGCCCATATCTGTTTATTTGAGGCTTTCTAGTTTAGCCCTTTGGTCTGAGAATGTCACCCAGATGATCACCAGGAAGGGAAGGGATGCCAATGGCTTCTTCAACCAGGAAGCCTCTGGCTAAATAATGTTGGAAAAACCTTGAAATATACATGTCCAATGTGAATGACTTGAAGCCATCTTCGGAAACTTTGTTTGTAAATCTGAGCTTGTTTTTTTAATATTTAGTATTACACCCCACAGAAGGACAGGGCAAGTGGCTTACAAAGATCTGTGAGTTCCTTGGCATGGAATCACTCCCAAATTGTCTTATCTTTTCAAAATAGTGTTTGAATCCGGTTTGGAGATTTTTTTTGAGGGAAAAGTGAATATGAGCTATCTGGTGACCAGAATCACTGCTGAGACCACAGGCTGGCAGCTAAGACACTGACTGGCCTTATAAGAAGTCCATGCATAATGGAGTGCTGTCCCAGATGGCAATCAGCTCCCTTGGGTTGAGGATTCTTAAGGAGCTCTTAGAGATGGCTAGCCCGTTCTCCCCACTCAGGCCCCAGGATCTCCAAGAAGGCAGCTTGGTTTTGTGCTTTATAGTATTCCCTAGAGGTATCTTTCTCCTTCATGACAATACAGAGACTGACTGAGATTGTCTGGACTGCCTTCAAGGCATATTTTTGACAGAAATTCTATGTCATTGTAATTCCATAATGATTGGTGCCCTGCAGAGTAGTTCTGATCTTCATTCTGATCCCTCTTCCCAGGGCAACTGGTGAAACATGTAAGCAAAAGTGGCTCTAGGAAATGTCACTTCTTGGATTGGTCACTTCCCTGGGTTGGGAGGTCCTCTTGTATTGGTCAAGCCTCTTTTCATTTCCGAGTCTCTTCTTTCCCAGGTCTCATGTTGAACTATCACTTGCTTGTCTTGATTGAGCCTCAAACTTTCTGTGTGCAATATAAAAAAACAAAGAAAACTCTCTCTTTACTGAAGATATCACTGAGTGGTTCAAATAAACAATTTCAAGGTTATTAATATAAACCTCAAATTGCAGCTTGGGCCCATCTGTTTTTGACTCATCAATGAATAACATTCTCATCACAGCCTTACCAGCTTTGAGTATTATTATTTTTATTGGTATTTGCCAAATTAAGAGACAAACTATGATGCAATTTCATTACTAGTTCAGTTTTATTTCTTTAATTATCCAGGAGATTGAGCAATTTTTCATATGTTGATTGGTAATTTGCATTTCTTCTTTTGAGATTTATCTTTAACCTCAATGAATTAATGTATTTGCATTCCTTCCACCCCCAGAATTGCAAATCTGTTTTTTGGTTTTCCCTGGGTGTATTCACAAATCAAAACAGTCACTGGTCTGACCTGTGCCAGTATATTTGTGCCGCACTGCATAAACACAAATTCTTCTTGTTCACCTTGTGCAGAATTCACCATTGACTTGAAACTCAACAGAGTTTTGAAGATGGATTGCCATTTTTATTTCATTCATATATGCATATCTATCTTATTTCATTCACATACAATTCTTATTTCATTCATATACACATATATGTGCATGTATATATACATGCATGCATATACATATACTTGCTACATGTATATTCAATTATGTTTGTAATGTCTGTATATTCAATATGCATACACAGTTTGGCCCTTGAACAATGTGGAGATTAGGGGCACCAACCTCCCATGCAACTGAAAATCCATATATAACTTTGGACTCCCCTAAAACTTAACTACTAATGGTCTATTGCTGACTGAAATCTTTCCTGATAACATAAACAGTTGATTAAAATGACTGTTAACTGTATTATATACTGTATTCCTACAATAAAGTAAGCTAGAGAAAATAAATTGTTATTAAGAAAAGTCTAAGAAAGAGAAAACATATTACTCATTAAGTGGGAGTGGATCATGTAAAGATCTTCAACCTCATTGTCTTCACATAGAGTAGGCTGAGGAGGAGGAAGAGAAGGAGTTGTGTTGGTCTTGCTGTCTTGGGTTGGCAGGGGTAGAAAAACATCTTCCATTAAGTGGACCCATATAGTTTGAACCCATGTTGTTCATGGGTCAACTGTATATTCAATTTAAAGTCTGTGTCAGACTTTACTGGATAAGGTTGGGAGTTGTAGATTCAGTAAAAGTATTCTCATGTTGAGCCAAAATGAAAGACTGTGAACAACAACAACAAAAATATTTTTATAGTTGCTTTATAAACCCCTAAAAAATTATTCTCTGGATTCAGCATGACAAGATGGACTGGTCGGTAATGGTAGTCCCTAGTGTGCTCCTTGTCTCCTTGCCCTCAGCCAGTCATTTCCACTGTTGGATGTAAGGGGAGAAGTCAGTATTTTGGTAGTTAAGTGAGGCACTCCTGCATGTTCCTTCAAAATTCATAATGCTATATTAATGCCACTTCCTAAAGTGGTGGGTTTTCTCAGCTAAAAAAGGAATATGTGATGCATGTTTTTTTCTTCCACAGAAGCTTGCAGCTATTTCTGGGGTTTGCACCAAGGGCTTGCTCTTGGTGGGGATGGGGCTCCTCAGGAAGCTGCCAGGGTTTCCAGGCACAGGTCTCCTGGATGACCTATCTGGGCTTTTTGTGAACCTGTGGATTTTTGAGGTGCATATTGTAGCATCAGCACAGCCATGTTTATCAGGCCATGGAGCCAAGACAGTAGGGGGTGGGAGAGAGGGAAATGCAAATCTATTTTATGGTAAGATGACTTATTCAATAAACCCAGTTTATTAAAGTGCTCATGGGGTTGATGTTTAATGTTCAGATACACCATAGAGCTTCCTCTAGCCCACCCTCTCTGCTACACTTTTTTTTTTACTCTCCCCCTTGTGTTCTCTCTCTCTCTTTTTTGCCTTTTGGTCCCTTCCTCCCTCCCTCCCTTCCTTCTCCCATTACTCTCCCCCCCTCCCCATCCCCTTACTCCAGGAAACACTGGTAGGTGGCTGCCCCTGCCCCAGACCAAGCTCACATGCCTCTGGTCTTTGCACTCACAACTAGCCACTGGCATCATACACAATCATCAGAAGTTCTGTCCCTGACCCAATTACTCTTTTGGCTTTTCCCTCCAACTTGCACACTGGACTTTCACCCCTATGCTCTCTGTCTTAGCTCCATTAACTTGTCCCCAGCTCACCCCATGAACATGCTGCCTCCTACTGTCCAAGAGTTCTGGCATCAGCCTTCCTGCTGAGGCCCTCTGTCTCAAGCCTTCCTCCTAGAGTCAGACACCCATCAATCTCTCTCTGGCAAGCAGACTTTCCTCTTGACTCTTGCTTCCTGGCTCTGCAAATTTCTACTTCCAACTTATTCACTGGTCCAGGTAAGAGATGGCTTGGTTTCTGTCCTGTGGGACCCATTTCAAGCTCTCTTCTCCCTTGGCTTTCCCTTTAAAACAAGGAAATCAATAATCATATAAACTTCAGAAGGAAGAAAATAATATTCATTTAGGAAATATTCAGCCATACCTTCTTGGGTATTTACTGCACACTGGTGCTGGGGTAGAGGCTTGGGTATCTCTCTGAACTGGTCAGACTGTACCTGGAGTTGGGGCTCAGCTTCAGGTCTACACTGTGGAGGTTGGACCAGACTGGAGCAGCAGAAAGGATGGCCCAGTCATGGCAGGCACTTGTAGGCAGGGTCATTAGCTACCCACCCCTGGGTCCTTGGTTTTCCATTACTGTGCTCCTAGCATCAAATGCAGGCCTGTTCTAGCTGCACACATAATTGGTGCTTGCTGAGTTGGGAAGTGAATGAACCGTGTCATAAGCATGACAGTTGAAGGACTGGTGTTGTCTAACCAGTAAAAGAGAAAGACTGGGGAAGTCTAATGGAACACTTGAAGTACTGTCACATTCGTGTTTCCTGTGATGCCAAAGGCCTGAACCAAGGTTAAAGGGTGGCAGTTATGGAGACATAGATTTCAACTTCACATTTAATGAGGTGATAGGCTGAATCCTGGAATGATGAGCACCTTCAGACTAGAGACAGTCAAGTGAAGGAGGCCATGTGACTTCCTAATTTTAGTGCGGTGGAAGGGAATTCCTGTGTGTTGTGAATGATGCAATAATTGTTAATTTGATGCCTGGTGTCTGCAAGGGACTACATCAGGCTCTGGAAAGGAGGGAAATGAAACCCTCTATCCTCAAGAAATGTTCTAGCAGTTTCCTTAAGTTGGTGGTCACTATTAAACAGAAAATGCGTACATGAATCCCATTGTGTAGATGAGGAAGCTGAGGTCATGAAAGTGAAGAGCCTTTCTCTAGTGGCCTCTGGCATGGAGTGAGTGTCTGTGGAGGGCCAGGTTCCATGTGAAGGGCTTCTTTGTGCTTTCTTATTGAGTCTTCACATCTGCCCTGGGATGAAGATAGGAGTATCAGGGTTTTGATCCAGCATCAAACATCCCCACCCACCCCACAATCACCAGACTGTCAATCTAGTGCTCTTCCCATTATAACATTTCACAAAGGCAAATTCTAAACATGTGGTCACAAAGAGCTAGAGTCTCAGAAGCACAGGGCAAGGAGAAAGCAAGAGTGTATACATAAGAGATTATAAATAGGTGGAGGTGGTAGGGAAGGAAAGTAATGTTTCCTGAGCCTGCTGGGGACCAGACAGAAATTTACCTACAACATCTGATTTTTTTATTGACAAGATCCATGAGTGTTAGATTTTTTTACTGACATTTTACAAGTGGTGAGTCTGGAACTCAGAGAGGTTAAATGACTTGGTTAATATCACACAGGCAATACGATCTGAAGCTACAAAATTCCTATTGCCTCAGCACTACCACTAATACTCTTATTGCTACCACCATTACCAGTATTCCTACTATTGCTATCATTACCACTGCTAATACTACTTGCTTATGCAATTGCTATTCCTACTGTAATTACTAATATTACTACCATAATTACTAGTCCTAGTACTATGACCAATATTACAACTACTATTTGTTCCTTCTCCTACTGATGACACAAAGTCTTGAGTCATTGAGTGCATACTCTGTGTGAGGTCCTAGACAAAGCCCTTTCTAGCTCTATCTTATTAGCATTTCTTTTTCTTTCTTCTTCATTTTTTTTTTTTTACAAAAAATCAATGAGATTTATGATATAGTCTTTATCCAAAAGCTGATAGTTGGCCCTCCACTGTGGGGTAAATATTGGCACCCTCAATCTACAAAAAAAGGACAGAGGGTGGAAACCAGTGAACTAAATACTTATTTCCATGGATCATAAAACATACTTGTGTTTATCTTAAGTTTGAGATTAAAAAAAAAATCAGTCTGTTTTCACAGTATATTTTTCTTAGGTTGGTATCTCCTGAATTCAAGTCAGGTAACATTTCCAACAGACAAATAAATCACTAAGAAAAGCAGTGTTTAGTTTTTAATGCTTATCTGAGCCAAATTTTATGTCACTGGCTCTGTGGCTGCTGTCTCATTTAACTCTTATGCTGCCCCTGGAGGTGTGTTCCTTCACCCCCATTTTACAGATCTGGAAGCTGAGGCTCAGCAAAGGGGAGTGTGTCCAAGGTGGCAACTCCAGTGGGGCATGAGGCCAAGTATGAACCAGGTGCTTTGGGATCAGATCTTACTCTTTGGTCCCTCCCACTCCAGCATGAGGCTTTTGCTGCAGAATTAAAATGTAAATCAAAACATAATTGGCTTTGTGTGCACAGTTTAGATAAGATTTACTTTTGAAGAATGACTTTGTGTTCTAACCCAGCAGGCCCAGCTCCATGCGGCCCACTTGCACTTAATAACGGCCAGGGAGTGGGGCCATAAATATTGCAAACGATGCAGTTTGAACGAAACGCCCTATGAACCATAATAAAACCCCCCGTGATTAATTCCAGAACGCGCTCTGTTCATATTAGACCTGCGGTGGCTTCCCTGATGAGATCAATACAGCGTGGCGGAGTGATCCTAATAGAAGTGTTATTATCTTTTAATCTTCGGGAAAATGCCAACTTCTCGAATCCCTCACCAGGCCGCCTGCTTTATTTTCTCGGTGCAACCTTGAAGGCAGTTGTTTTCCCTGAAATGAAGATACATTAGAGTCTTTTCAAGGATTTATCAATAAGAGGACCTGGGCCTTCTTTGCAGGGCCCACCGCTAAAAGGCACATTTGTATGCGGCGAGTCAGAGCTGGTCGCGGTGACCTTTGCTGTCAGCCGCTATTTTCCCAGAAGACAAATGCCTCTGGAGAGTGAGTGGTAAAGGCAGATATTCACGGGAGGGAGACAGGGGAGAGAGAGGGGGGAGAGAAATACACCAACAACAAATAACCTAGGGAGGGTTTTAGGAAGCCAGGCGTGTCCCTTGTTTAGGACTCCAGCGACAGAAATGGCCTTCACGGCCCCAGCGGGCAGCTGCTGCCTTTCCCGCAGCGTCTGCAGGTCTCCAGGGACCCGAGCTTAGTTGAACTGGCTGTGAGCCTGGGTGGAAGAGAAATGTCACTGCCCTTAGTAAGTGTCCAGGCGATATGTATCTCTTAGCTTGGTGCTTCAGGGGGTGCCGGACTACCTGACCCACAGGAGGCAGAAAAGCCTGTAGGTGGAGATCTTGATGCCATCTTGGCGAGCTCCTCCCTAGGGAGGTGGAGGTAAGTGGTCCCTGACTGTTGGAGGTGAAAATGAACTAACTCATCAGTGACAAACACTAGGAAGCCTGAAAAGGGTGCCAGCTTTCCTCCCTGTCTCCCTGTGCGTGTCCTAAACCCTCACCTGGTGTGTTCCCCTGAGTTCTAATGAAAACGCCACACAAGCTCCAGCAGACTGCCTCAGAGAAAGCCAGCAAGCTCCCATGGAAAGGAGGAAGAGTCCTCCACATCTTTCTTCTTCCTCCCCTGCTTAAAGGAGAACACATTTCTGAATGGCGGCCTTGAAGGAGTCTTGGACATCATCTGGTGCCACCCCTTAACTTGTGCAATTACGGAAACTGAGGCCCACAGTGGGGAAGTGGCTGAGCGCTGAGTCTTATAGAAGGCTGTGTGCAGGGACGTGTCTCCAGGGCTTCTGCCAAGGGCTCTGTCTACCTCAGTGCTCCATGCTGTCATTCAGGGACCCAGGCTTCTTTGGTCTGATGGCTCTGTCATTGGCCAGGGCTTCTGAGTCCTGCTTTATTATCTGCACACTGCTGGCAAAGGAGCGGGGAGCTTGGAAGATCTTGTGGGGAAATATGAAGACCAAGAAGTGTATGTATGATCTATATATCTTATGCCCAATTCTACTGAATGGAACTCAGACACATAGCCCCTCTAAAAGCCAAGTGCCACTGGTCATCTACCAGTGTACTACAGAAAGAGGGCAGCTTGTCACTGCTGCAGCAACCTTATTTATAAAACGCGGGCACAAATAACTCCCTTATTTGGTCATAGCAAATACTATGAAGAAATGAAACATACGAGAGCTTCTGACAAATCGTGAGAGCTAAGTAAATGTTAGTCCTACACCCTTGCCTTTGCCACTTCTTTCCATGGACTGATGCCTTGAATCCAAGTCTGAGTCCCCCTGTCCTTTGGTGGATATGTGGACAAGGCAACTTCCACATTCTGATCAGGCATTGATGGTGGCCTTGCCTTGCCCAGTTCATGGGGGCTGCTAGTGAGACTTCACTTGTCCCCTGACCCTCTCCTATTGCCCCTGCCTCCTTCTTTTGATGGGTCTTATTACCTTGACGTAGACCTAAGCTAAACATATTCAGCTTTGCCACACCTGGTATGTCCCAGGAGTCACACTGAGCTGCTTGGTGTCCCATGCTTCTAAACAAAAGACATTGGCAGCATTTGAAGGATGCTTTTGATCTTCGACAAGTGACTTTGCCTCTTTGAACCCCACAGGATTATATGAATCCTGTAAAAAGAACAGTCAATACATAGACTGTTAGCAGGAGAAAAAACAAAGTCATGGTGTGAAATAGCTGAACACAAAGCCCAGCTAAGAGCACGTTGGAAGAAAAATTTATCTCAGAAAGTGCAGTAAATGCTGCTATCCCTCATTTCTCCCACTCTGGAGGTCAGGGTGCTCTGTGAGGGCTGATCACAGTGGCAGTGGTACTATTCGGAGACAATCCACCTCTCTCCTGGGCAGTGCTGGACAATGTGGGGTCCTAGCACCTTCTTGTGCTCCTTCACCAGATCTTGGTTGGATCATGTGCTCCTTTGCGTGAGTCCCCAAACACATACAGGGATGCCATAGCAGCACTTGCTGAGGAAATCCACGTTCTAGGCTGAGTACAGATCTGAGGGGTACTTTTTATTTTTCCCCAAACCAATCCTCTGCACCCTACAGAGCTTTTAACACCAAGCAGATGGGTTCTGAATAAACTCATCAGAGATAAAGGCAAACAGGACAGGTGAGAAGCAGTGGTGGAGTGGGGGAATGTAGACTCTTGCCTTGTAATGTAGTTCCTTTCCTGTGTACCTTGGACCATCTGTTCTTCCTTTATTGAGATACTTTCATTTTTATGGCACCTTGAGTTTAGGAGAGCATTCTCAAAGGAGGCCAGAGCCGTGCTGATGGGGAATATCAAGCTCATTTCCTATTTCTTTTTTTTTTTGAGTTGGAGTCTTACTCTGTCGCCCAGACTGGAGTGCAGTGGCCGCTCCCGGCCACCACAGCCTCGCCTGCTCCGGTGATCCTTCCGCCTCAGCCTTCCATAGCTGGAACTACAGGCGCGTACTACCACACCCGGCTCATTTTTTGATTTATTGTAGAGATGAGATCTCGCCTGCCCAGGCAGGTCTCGAACCCGCGGGATCAGGCAATCTGCTCACCTCAGCCTCCCAAAAGCACAGAATTACAGGCTGAGCCACCAAGCCCGGCTTCATTTCCTATTTCTTGTCTTGTAAGCACTTGCTTGTCTTTGTGCCTTCATCTTGCTGTACCTAAAGACAGTCATTCCTTGCCCCTCTGACTTCTTTTTATCTTATTCAAGGTGATACTAAAATGTCATACTTCTCAAGAAGGCTCTGCTGGCCTGAGTCAGGGAAGCCTGCTTCTTTCCCCAAACACATACATATCATCCTTTTGTCTACTTTGTGGCAGTTTCAGCATCCCTGGTAGATATGCCAGTGTACCTCTTCTCCCTTTTGCTACCCATAATAATTATTATAATGATGGTGTTAATAACACAATAACCTTTATTGACTGATCTCTAAGTACCAGAAAATTTACTGGTGTCACCACAGTCAATCACTATAATGACCCCTTGAAACAGGCACCATCAGAATCACCATGACACAGAGGAGGAAACTGAGACATGCAGTTAAGAAACTTTTTGAAATTTCTTTAGCTGGTGAGTAATAGTTCCAGGATTTACTCGAAACCCTTATGACTCCCGAATCCTTGTTGCCGACTACTGCAATGTGTTTTCAAAGGGACTATAGAGTTAATATCTCATAGATAACTAATTTGGCCATAGTATCTTAAGCAAAACATACATAAGACAGAATGGGCTTTGGAGTTAAATTAATCCAGTTGGAGTTACAGTCTTGGTTTGGGAATCTTGGGTAATCTACTTGAGATTTTGTTCCTTCATTTTTCTTCTAAAAGATATAGAGAACTGTATGTACCTTAGGGCTGGATATGGTGAGGCTTAAATGAGATCAGACATGTAAGGCCACTCCAATAACGTCCCATAGATAACAGTACTAGCTAAATGTTTAAAGCACTTTCTCTTTGCCACATGCTTTTCTGTGTGATTCATATAGATTAGTTCATTTAACTTATAAAATGCAGGGACTGGGATGGCTATACTAATATCAGACAAATTAGACTTTAACACAAAAATGTTACTAGAGTTAAAGATAAAAATTTTATAATGATACAAAGATAAATCCAGCAGAAAGTTATAACAAGCATAAATATGTATACACCTAACAACAGAGTGTTGTAATACATGAAACAAAGACTGACAGAATTGAGGAGAGAAATAGACAATTCAAAACTAAAAGTAGGAGATATCAACCTCCCACTAAAAAGAATGAAGACTCAAATTACTAAAATCAGAAATGAGAAAGGAGATATTACTACTGAAATTAAAATTAGGTATGATTATACACAAATTAGACCTAACAGATATTCATAGAACATGCCACTCAACAATAGTAGAATATACATTCTTTTCAAAGACACACGGATCTTCAGAATACAGTGTATATTCAAGCTTTGGTAAATACAAAAAAGATTGAAATTGTAAATTTGTATTTGTAAACTTTGATAAATAAAAGAAAGATTGAAATTGTGCAAAGTATTTTCTTTGGTCACAATGAAGTTAAATTGGAAATTAATAACAGAAAGTAGTTTTGGAAATTTACAAATATGTGGAAATGAAACAACACACTACTAAATAACCAATGAGTCAAAGAAGAAGCTGTAAGTAGAATTGGAAAATACTTGAAATGAATAAAAATGAAGATACAACATATTAAAACTTATGAGATGCAGCTAAATCAGTGCTTAGAGGAAAAGTTATAGTTGCAAGTGTCTATATTAAAAACAAGAAAGATCCCAAATCAACAACCCAACCTTTCACATTAAGGCACAGGAAAAGGAAAACCAAACCAAACTCAAAGCAAGCAGAAACAAGGAACTTATAAGGATTAGAGTGGGAATTAATAAAATAGAGAATAGAAAAACAGTAGAGATAAACTAATTAAATGTTGCTTCTTCAAAAGATCAAGAAAACTGATAAATCTTTACTTGGCTCACAAAGAAAAAAATGAAGAAGTTTGACATTACTAAAATCAGAAATGAAAGAGGACATTACTACTGACCTTACAGACTTTTTTTTAGGTATAAGGGAATATCATGAACAATAGTATACCAACAGATTAGAAAGCTTAGATAAAATAGACAAATTCCTATATAGACATAAACTACTTAAAATGACTCAGAAAGAAATAGAGAGGTCTGAATAGACCTTTAATAAGTAAAGAGATCAAATCAGTAATTTAAAAGTTTTCCACAAAGAAATGACCAAAATCAGATGACTTTGCTGATGAATTCTACCAGACATCTAAGGAAGAATTGATACCAATTATTCACATATTTATGTGAATATTTCAAGGGACCCAGAATCACCAGTGATCTTCCAGAAAGTAGAAAAATATAGCACATTTCCCAACTCATTTTATAAGTCCAGCATTGCTCTGATACTAAAACCAGTTAAAGACGTTGCCAGAAAATAAAACTGCAGATAAATATCTCTTGTGATACAGTTGCAAAAATTATCAATAAAATATGATCAAATCAAATTCAACAACATATAAAAAGGATTAAATTCCATGACAAAATGGGATTTTTCCCAAGAATGCAAAATTGGTTTAACATTCAAAAAGCAATTAATATTATATGTCATCAATAGACTAAAGAACAGAAACCATATGATCATATCAAAAGATACAGAAAAAGAATTTGACAGAAATTCAATACCACTTCATGACAAAAAAAGACACTCAACACACTAGGAATAAAAGATAACGTTCTCAAGCTGATAAAGAACATCTATAAAAAACCCAGAACTAACATCATATCTAATAGTAAGAGACTGAGTGCTTTTCCCCTAAAAGCAGGGACAAGACAAGCATGTCTGCTGTCACCATTTCTATACAACATTGTACTTAAGTAACAAATTTCACCTAAAATAGTGTCAAAAGAATAAATTACTAAAGAATGAATTTAACAAAATAAGTGCAAAATGTATACTTTGAAACTATAAGAAATTGATGAAAGAAATGAAAGACTAAATAAATGGAAAGATAGCCTATCTGCAAGGATTGAAAGACTTAAATTAGCCAGACTCGGTGGCTCAGCCTGTAATCCCGTGCCTTTGGGAAGCTGAGGTGAGTGAATTGCCTGAGCCCGTGGGTTCAAGACCCGCCTGGGAAGGTGAGACCTCATCTCTACAATAAATCAAAAAATTAACTGGGCGTGGTAGTGCGCACCTGTAGTTCCAAGCTACTTGGAAGGCTGAGGTGGAAGGATCGCCGGAGCCCAGCAGGTCGAGGCTGCGGTGGCTGGGAGCGGCCACTGCACTCCAGTCTGGGTGACAGAGTGAGACTCCAACTCAAAAAGAGAAAAAGAAAAAGACTTAAATTGTTAAGATGGCAGTACTGCCTCAAATTACCTACATATTTAATGCACTCTTTATTAAAATCCTACCTGACTTATCTGCAGAAATTAACAAATTATTCTAAAATCCATGTGAATATTTCAAGGAACCCAGAATTACCAGAATTTTGAAAAAAGAACAAAGTCAGAAGACTCATACTTCCTAATTTAAAATCTTACCACAAAGCTATAATAATCAAGGCAGTATGTATTAGGCAAAAACACAAGCAATAAAAGAAAATATATAAACTGGACACCATAGGAATTAAAGGGGACTTATATCTAAAATATATAAAGACCAATTGCAACTCAATAATTAAAAGACAAATAACCCAATTAAATATTGGCCCAGGATCTGAAGAGACATTTCTTCAAAGATATATAAATAGCCAATATACACATAATAAGATGCCCAACAATATTAGCCATCAGGGAAATCCATAAAAGCACCATTAAATACCAATTTATACCCAATAGGATGGCTATAATTAAAAAGACAGATAGTAACAAGTGTTGTATAGGAGAGGTGATTGAACCTTTTTATATAAAGGGCAAAAAAATATAAGATGGTATAGTCACTCTGGAAAACAGTCTGACAGTTCCTCGAATGATTAAATGTTAGAGTTACCAGTGATCCAGCAATTTCATTCCTAAGTATATACTCAGGAGAAATGAGAGCATATGTCTACACAAAACTCGTATATGAATCTTATAGCAGCATTATTCACAATAGCCCCAAAGTGGAAACAACCCAAACGTGTATCAAACAAAGAATATATTTTAAAATGTTGTATATCCATGCAATTAAATATTATTCAGATATAAAAAGGATTGAAGTGCTGATACAAGATACAACATAGATGAGCCTTGCAAACATTATGCTAAGTGAGAGAAGCCAGTCACAAAGGACTACATATTGTGTGAATCCACTTATATGAAATGTAATAGGCAAATCTATAGAGATAAAAAGTAGATTAATGGTTGCCTCGGTTTGGGGGATTTGTGGAGAGAGGGATTGGAGGAGTGATGACTAAAAGGTGTGGAGTTTCTCTTCGGGGTAATGAAAATTGATTTGATTGTGATGATGAATGCACAGTTCTGTGACTATGCTAAAAGCCATTGGACTATACAGTTTCAATGGATAAATTGTATGGTATATGAAATATAAGCTCAAAAAAGCTGTTAAAACAACCAGTGAATAGGCATGTTATTATATTTCCCATTTTACAGAGAATTAAACTGAGGCGCAGAGGGATTGAGAAACATACCCATGGTCACTCAGTACTGGTAAGTAGCAGAGCCAGGATCTGAGCAGTGTTGGGCAGTTTTACCGTATTACTCCTGTTGTTGTTGCCACAGATTCATTCACCAAAGATTTATCGAGCACCTACTCTATAAAAGCATGCTCAAACTTCATCTCTGAGATGTTGATTCAAAAGAGCAGGATTGGCATTCAGGGATTCGCTGATACCTGTTTGTTGAGTGAGTCCATAGCTCAGTCATGTTGGGGGACTATGGTTGTGGAAGGCATTTAAGAAGTGTATGTTGAATTGAAGCATGGACAAGTGCACAGCTAAAATTCTTGGAGACCCGGTGGTGAGTCTTCAAGACCATGTCTTGATCATGAATGACGTTGGCCAGCAAAATTTGAGTCTTCATCGACAGACTGAGCTGCTGTGTGATGTTGGAGAATATTTGCTCATGACCATCAGGAAGGAGACCATTTCTAGGTCTAGCCATTTAGATCAATGGATGTTTGACTTTAGAAAGCCACATTTAGTTGAAGATGAGTTGGTAGAGAATTTGAAGTTTTGCTTCCAGAATCTCTATCCTGTTCCATTGGTCTATATGCCTGTTCTTGTACCAATCCCAGGCTGTTTTGATTACTGCAGCTTTACAATAAAGTTTGAAGTCTGGGAGTGTGATACCTGATACCTCCCGCTTACTTATTTATTTACTGAGGATTGTTTTGGCTATTTGTGGTCATTTATGTTTCCATAGGAATTCCTATATTGTCATTTCCAGTTCTGAGAAGAATGCTGCTGGTAATTAATGGGTATGGCGTTAAATCTGTAGATTTCCTTGGGTACAATGAACATCTTAACAATGTTGATTCTTCCAATCCATAAGCATGGAATATTTTTCCATTTGTTTGTGTCATCTTTGACTTCTCTGAGCAGTGTTTTGTAGTTTTCATTGTAAAGTTCTTTCACTTCTCTGGTTAGGAAGATGCCAAGGTATTTCTTTTGTGTGTGTGTGGCTATTGTGAATGGGATTGTGTTTTTTATTTGTATTTCTGTTTGTTTATTGTTGGTGTATAAGAATGCGACTGTCTTTCCACTTTTATTTTATACCCTGAGAGTTTGCCAAAGTCCTTTATCAGTGCAAGGAGGTTTTTGATAGATTCTCTTGGGGTTTCAGACAGGAGAACCTATTCAGTAAATGGTGCTGGGAAAACTGGCTGGCCACATGTAGTAGGTTAAATAAGATCTCTAGCTATCACCAAAACCAAAAATCAACTCTAAATGGATCAAAGATCTAAATGTAAAACCTCAAACTATTAGAACCATAGAAAATGCAGGAGACACCCTTATGGAAATTGGAACTGACAACCAATTCCTGATCAAAACCCCAATTGCCTATGCCATAAGAGATAAGATAGACAAGTGGGACCTTATCAAACTGACAAGCTTCTACAAAGCCAAAGAAACCATCAAGAGAACAGGGAGACAGTCCACAGACTGAGAAAAAATATTTGCCAACTATAAGTCTGACAAGGGCCTAACATCTAGGATTTACAAGGAACTCAAATGTGCTGAAAAGAAAAAAACAAACAGCCCCATTACAAAGTGGGCAAAGAGATAAATAGGTATTTCTCAAAAGAAGACATATGAGCAGCCAACAGATACATGATAAAATGCTCAGCCTCAGTAGTCATCAAAGAAATGCACAATGAAACCACACTGAAATACCATCCAACTCCAGTCAGGATGGCTATCATCATTAACTCAAAAAACAACAGATGCTGGAGAGGATGTGGTGAAAAGGGAACACTTCTACACTATAAACTAGTACAGCCTCTGTGGAAAACAGTGTGGCGATTCCTAAAAGATCTAAAAATCGACCTTCCATATGACCCCACAGTCCTCCTGCTGGGAACATACCTGGAGGAACTCAAATTACTCTCTGAAAAAGATACCTGCACATGCATGTTTATTGCAACATTATTCACAATAGCAAAAACATGGAACCAACCATTCTGACCATCAAGAGAGGACTGGATAAAAAATTGTGGTATGTACATGATAGAATATTATGCCGCCATAAAAAAGGACAAAATTATGAACTTTGCAGCAACTTAGATGGACTTAGAGTGTATAATACTGAATGAGCTATCACATAGAGAAAGAACTGAATACCACATGTTCTCATTCACAAGCAGACCTTGAACAATTTTCATAATATTATAAGAAAGGGATTGGCAGTAGTGGAAAATTGCCAGGGGAGGGGGGTGGGATTGGCAGTAGTGGGAAACTGCCAGGGGAGTGGGGGCACACTTCATCAACAAAAGTACCTGCGTGATGCACATTTGTATACCTAATGCTGAATTGTACCTCACATCTTTAAAATAAAATTAAAAAAAAAACAACAAAAAATAAAGCCACACTTAGACAAAGAACAAATATCAGTTGGTGTTCAGTGGTGAGAGGCAGTGACAAAAGAATTTTGGTGGCAGTTGAATTATTTATGAGAGTTAACATTAGCCTAACTCCAGTATGAATCAGAAATTGGTTGCACCTTGGTATGACAGATGCAAGACACTCGTTCAAATGCCCTATGCCCTGTGATCCTTCTTAAAAGAAAACAAAATCTAAACTAGGTCTTGTCATCCCTAACATGTGTGAAACTAAGAAATTACTACAGTCATGTGTTACTTAACGATGAGGATACATTGTGAGAAATGCATTGTTTGGCGATTTCATCATTGTGTGAACACCATAGAGAGTCCTTACACAAACCTAGATGGCATAGTCTACTTATGCATCTAGGCTATCGCTTCTAGACTGTACCGCATGTTACTGTACTAAATATTGTAGGTGACTGCAACACAATGATAAATACTTATGTATCTACATATAGAAAAGGTAAAGTCCAGGATAAAAGACAAAAATCAATCCACATGTATAGACCACTTACCATGAATGGAGCTTTCAGGTTTGGAAGTTGCTCTGAGTGATTCAGTGAGTGAATGGTGAGAGAATGTGAAGGCGTAGGACAGTGCTGTATACTGCCGCACGCTTTATGGACCTTCTACACTTAGGATACATTAAATTTATTCAATATTTTTCTTTGATAATAAGCTGATCTTAGCTTACTGTAACTTTTTAGTTTGTAAACTTAAAATTATTTTTGATTTTTGATTTTTTGTAATAGCAATTACCTTAAAACACTAACACATTGTACAGCTATACAAAAGTATTTTCTTTCTTTATCTCCTTATTCTAACTTTATTCTATTTTTAAAATTATTTACTTTTTATTTATCTATTGATTTTAATTTTAATTTTATTTTATTTTGTGAGAAAGCAGGATTTATTAAGTGGACAGACTTTTAAAACTTTTTTTTGGTTAAAAACTGAGACACAAATACACAGAGTAGTCTAGGCCTACACAGGGTCAGGATCATCAAGATATCATTAGGTGACTGAAAATTTTCAGCTCCATAATTTTATGGGACTGCTGCCTTATATGTGTTCCATCATCGACTGATCCTTTAGGTGGCACATAAATGGACTATAAAATGCAGATTCAAAGGCCCTCAAAGTTCCCCAGAGGCAGTCATGATCTAGATTAGTGAAGGCAGAATGGACGGGGCTAGGAACAACTCCTGAGTCAGAAGGACTAGATTCAAATTTGGCTTGAACATTTAAGAAGTGTGTGACCATTGGCAAGTATTTAATCCCGAGCTTCAATTATGCGGTCTGTCAAATGAGGGGTAGTAACACTCTTGTCAGTCATTCTGCAGATTAAATGAAATAATGCATGGCAAGTTCTCATGTCTGGTAGTACCAATGTTTGAAAAATGTGAGCTGTTCTTGTGGACATGTTGATCAAAACTCATCCAAGTCATTATCAACTGGCATTGGTCAGTGTCCACCAACAAGGATGCTGGTATGCAAAGCACATTCTCCACATGTGTATATTCCCTGAGGATAGTATAATCTTCATTTGGTAGAGGAGGAGATGGAGCTCAAAGAGATTAGGCCATGTCTCCCTTGAACTCACAGTGGAGTAGTTGTTTGAACATGATTGTTCTGACCTTCTGCCCTCTTCCCACCCTGCCACTCCACATCACAGAGAAGGAATGAGGCATCATGATGAGAGCATAGCCTGGCATGGGTGAAGGACTTAATTAGCTAATCTTCCATACCATTCACCCGTCTTTTTCCCAGATGCCTCTGTTCTCTGGGTGGAACCTCTCTTGTCTGAGGGTGAGCCAGGAGGAATCTTGGCCAAGTTTCTGGGTAATGGAATTCCTAATTGTTTGCAGCTTGCAATGTGGGTGGATAATTCTTCATCAGTCAACTTCATTCATTCTAATAGGAAGAAGGTGAGCTGGAAACGTGAACAACCAGCACTGTTCCGGATGCCAGCTTTTTTGTGTATAGCATGGCAGTCTTACCTTTCTTCGGGTTTATTGCCTACCACCTGTAGGTCAGGGTGCTTTCATTTTCTACACCCATCATTGTCAAGTTCCTACCTCACTTGGTAGTTTGTGTCCCAGCTCTTGAAATAGAACAGTTTTTACTCCTGGCCCTGCAATTCAGCCTTGGACAGCAGGGATGTACCCTGAAAATATCAAATCATCATTACTCATTTTTGCAAATGAATAAACTGCTGCTTCAAGAAGTAACTTGTTCAAGGTCACGCCATTAGTGGGAGGCAGGACTTGGACCCAGCCCCTAAGCCATGATGCTGTATAACCTTGGGGATGAGGGAGACCAGTGGATCTTTTGACACGCCTCCATCACCTCTGTCTTCAGGTCTGGTTCTAGGTTCCCTCTCTTGGTTTGGGGTGGGGTTGGACACACAGAAAGAGAAAGCAAGAGAGACTCTATCACGTGTTCTCTGAGGACGCAGATCTGAGGGCTGAAGAAAGCATATTCTCCAAGGTAAGGGAAGAAGAGCCCTCTTGGCAGAGTGAACAGCTCATTGGGATAACCCAAGGCAGTCACCACATACTGTTCCAGCAGGTCCTCCCAGGCAGTTGATAATGCCCTCTCTGTCTGATGGTCCTGGGGCTGGGACCACCGAGACTGACAGGGCCTAGCTCCTGTTCAGAAGATCTCAGAGTTCAGTGATTCCTGGAATTAGGTGAGCCCTGTCCCTATTGTCCCCCACACTACTTGCCTTTGGAGTTGCCTCATGCTATTGACCTTGTGAACCTCAGTATTCTGAATCTTTCCAGCTTCTAAAAGGACTGAAACAGAGTCTTCATGCCAGTAAGCAGGAATGCAGAGGATAAGGAGCTGATGGAACTGAAAGGGTCCTGAAGAATGTGAATGTGGGGGCTCAATGGGACTGGCAGGTAGGATGTTATCTGCTCATGAGCCTCTGATGTGATGAGCTATGGTTTATAGAAGACCCTTGGTCAGAGAGGTGCTTAATAAATATTAGTGGAATGAATGAATTGGATAAATAAAGAAAATGGTAAGGGAAGGAGAGAAGAAACCTCAAAGAGTGATAATAATAGTTACCATTTGCTGGACACTTACCACGTGCCCAGAACTTTACTTCTATTATGTCATTTAACTTTCCCATCAGCATGCAGGTGGACAGTTTTTACATGTTTTCTAGGAGAAGAAAGTAAAGCCAGAGAGGTTGAGAGTCTTCTTCAAGGTTGCACAGCCAGGACATGAGAGAATCAGAATTCAGTCCTTTGATCTAGTGCCAAAGCCTGTGTTTTTTATAGGCAAGCTTTCTTTTCTCTCCATTATGACTCCAAAGAAAAGTCAATTTTCAGTGGTCGTGGTTGTTTGCTGAAAAGAGCAATTCCCTTTCCTCCATCTCCAATTTTCCTCCAACTAATTGCAAATTAGTGGTAATTTTCAAATGAAAAGAGGGATCCTGCATGCCATCCATTTGTGCTTACCCAGCAAGACCCTGGGCCTGTGACAGCTCCGTTGCCATAGCAACCCTGCATCCAGGCCTTCCTGGGATCCTTGGCAGCATTGCCCTGGACTCTGGGAGTGGGGGCACTTACCCCCTGGGTCAGCCTCTTCCTTGGCTCTAATGTACCAGAATTTCAGTGTTTAACAAAGCTCCACTCTTACTACTTACTGCTCATTTTGATTCCCTCTTCTTTTGGGAGTTTGAAATGAAATTATTAGCCATAAAAATAAAAAGAAGGAAATAAGAATATAGCAAAAGAAATTTAGCAATGTGGACTGGGAACAACTGATGAAAAATTGCCTCCCCACCCCCCCCAAACATGGGGAAATCTTTACCCTTCTCAACTCAACTGTTGTGGTTGTTGGAAGAGGCTTCCTGTGCTGAGACCCAGTGGATGCAGAAGTCCTGCTTTCAGCAGTGCTGGCAAGTCTGGTGGATGAAAGGTGTGATGGGACAACAACATTCTCCCACCCCAAATCCCAGCCCAGAGGTCCTCCTCACAAGGGGACCCCAGATCTAGAAGATAAAGGATCTTTGTGGAGCACTGCTTCATTTCTTTATTTATGGTGAGTGTGTGTTCTCAGTCCATAATGAATATGTGCTGATTACCTGTTGAAGAATTCCTATATCCTGCTGTTAGGTGGCAGCTGCCCAGTGATGTGATGCCCAATGCCATCCCTCCAATGCTGTGACATACTAGTGGGGTTGGCATGATCTGCTACATTTGCAGAGGAAGGAGCATGAGTTGAATCTTAAGAGAAATTAGCAAATTGTTAGACAGACAAAGTTGGAAAAAACAAATCCCAGGCAGAGGAAATAGCGAATGCAAAAGTGTGGAGGTGAGATAGACCTTAATATATTTTGGTAACTGCCAGTGGTAAGTAGGGCTAAGAAACAGGTGACTAGAGGAGGGGGTTTGGGAATGGGGAGCAAGATGCATGAAATAATTTACTGCAGCATTATTCACAATAGCAAAAACATGGGACCAACCATGCTGCCCATCGAAAGAGAACTGAATAAAAAAAATGTGATACATATACAAAATGGACTATTATGCAGCCATGAATAAGGACAAAATTATGAACTTTGCAGCAACTTGGATGGACTTAGAGCCTATAATACTGAGTGATTTATCACAGAAACAAAGAACTGAGTATCACATATTTTCACTCATAAGCGAATCTTGGACTTCCGGCAAGATGGCGGCAGGGCAGCCTGGTCTATGAAACCCTCTGCAAAGGAGAATGCAGAGGGTCTATGGCTCTCTCCCCGGGGGCTGTGGATCCCAACGTGGGCAGCCTCCTCTTCACATGGAGCTTGGCAGTCACCACTGCTGGGGCATCACAGCGGTCTGGACAGCCACTGCAGCCTCAGATACAGCAGCAGCCGGCGCTGTGCAACCTCCGTGGTGGCCATAGCGCATCGAGCCACCCGTGCCTGAGGCAATCCACGACTTCAGTCCTTGAAGCCCCTGCAGGCAAGATCTGCTGGGATCGCTGCCACCTCTGCTGCCACCTTGATGTTCTGCTGGCAGTGAGTCTTCTCCTGTGTGCCCTGAGGCAGGCTCCCATCTCTGGCCTCTGCCGGACTCCTGTCCGGCTCCACTCCCTCTGGGGCGAGCAACTGGGATAGCACCACCTGCTGGCGAAACAAGGTAATAACACCGAAATGGGAGAGACAAACTTGGAAAACAGATAGAGGCCAGCTTTGAATGGTGAACTGAGGGTGATCTGAACTGTCCTTCACAGCAGGCCAGGGGCAACTGACCCTAACTGCGAACTAATTTACCAGCTTGAAAAGACAGCTAGAAATCAGAGCTGAAAGGACATTGGACTTAAACGAAAAGTCTCAGAGTGTGCTCGATTGGTTCTGTTAGTTTAATGACTTAATTCTATTCCTACTGTTTTGCTCCTTTTTTTTTCTTTTCCTCTTCCTTCTCTTCTCTTTCCTCCTCTCTGTAAACCATATCTTTGTATAGAGGAACAGCACACCAATAAGGTGGTTGGTTAGCCTGTATGTTAGCATCATTGTATGTTTTAATTTTTTTTGTATGGGAGTTGGCTATTCTGTAGCTGTGGTCTATTGTTTTTAGCTGTTTCAGTTTAGGTCTCTCTCTCTCTCCATTTGTTGGTACACTCGTCTGTTTCTCCCCTTACTCTTCTCTTTCTCCACCCCCCTCTTCCCCCTACTGTCTGCTCCATTCTCTTCCCTCTGCTAACCACATTTTATTTCAGGGAGTAAACCTACAGCTCCCCTGCATGGACAGATTCCAAGGCAGTGGGAAGTGGGTTTCAGATTATCCATACACCTGTCGGCAAATACCAGGACCTGCAGATAGATTTTGAATCACAGCTTCCCCTTAAGTAAATCTCAAAACTGCAAAAAGGACCACCCCCAACCTACAGTGCAACTGCAGAATTGAACAAAGTAAGAGGGCATACATAAAGAATAGGAGATTGAACAAACAGAAGTAAAAGCAATCCCTCTACCCCTGAATAACAGAATTAAAGAAAACAGTGATGTGGAGGGAAGGAAAAAGTAGGGAGGGGGAAAAAACCCGCACAAATGAAGAAAAACCAAAAGAAGAGTATAGGTATCACACAGACCCCTGGGAGATCAGACACTGAGAAATAGATTCCAGAACCCAAACAATGAAGAGCTCCCAGAATGACTGGTCACATGCAACAAACCCAGACATCAAGACATTAATAGAGAGAATTTTAAAAATTGAGAAGAGACAAGAGGAAAATAAGAAGGAGCTGATGTCAGATATAACAACAGTAAAGAATATTGTGATGAAAATAAATAACAAACTAATAAGCATGGAAAGCAGAATTAGCCAAGCAGAAGATAGAATCTCAGAGCTCGAAGACCAAAACACAGAACTAACCCAAACTGTCAAAAGCATAGCAAAGAAGCTCAAAAAGACAGAACAAAACCTTCAAGAGATGAATGATCACTTCAAGAGAGTGAACCTAAGAGTAATTGGCCTCCCTGAGGCAGAGAGAGAAGCAGAGGCCACACTGGAACAAACATTTCATGAAATCATTCAAGAATACTTCCCTCATCTCATCAAGGATGAAAAAATTCAAACACAAGAGATTCAGAGAACCCCTGCAAGACAACAAATGAGAAGACCAACTCCCAGACATATAATTCATCTAAACAAAGTAAGTATAAAAGAAAAAATCCTAAAGGCTGCAAGAGAAAAAGGTCAGACTACATACCAGGGAAGACCAATTAGAATAGCAGCAGATTTATCTACAGAAACCCTCCAGGCTAGGAGAATTTGGAGCCCTATCTTCAAAGTTCTAAAAGATAAACAATTTCAACCGAGAATAACCTACCCAGCCAAGCTAAGTTTCATCAGTGAGGGATAATTGAAATCTTTCCCATATATCCAATCTCTAAGAACCTACACTGCCATAAGACCTCCCCTACAAGAAACACTTAAGAAAGTATTGAACACAGAAGAAAAGGAAAAAGGAACAACATTCTTCACAAGAGTACAGGCAAAAGATTAAAAACACACATGACCAACTCTAGAACCAAAAGAAAGACAACACACAAACAGGAAGAACAACAACTCTGTAAGAACACTATGATAGAGATCAACTCTCATATTTCAATGATTAGTTTGAATGTGAACAGACTAAATGCACCACTGAAAAGACATAGAATGGCAAAATGGATAAAATATCACCAGGCAACAATTTATTATCTTCAAGAGACTCACCTCACTAGAAAGGACACTCACAGACTCAAAGTAAGAGGATGGGAAACAAATTTTCAGGTGAATGGAACACAAAAGAAAGGCGGAGTTGCGATCTTAATCTCAGACAAAATACCCTTTAAGCTATCAAAATTTAAAAAAGATACAGAAGGTCACTACATAATGATAAAAGGTTCAATCCATCAACAAGAAATATCCATCCTAAACATATATGCACCAAACATAGGAGAACCAACTTTCATAAAGCAGCTCTTAGGTAAACTAAAAAAAGGTATCGACTTCAATACCATCATAGCTGGGAACTTTAATACCCCACTCACAACCCCAGACAGATCATCAGGACAAAAAATCAGCAACGAGATCCGAAACCTCAATGTGACTCTTGATCAAATGGACTTAATTGATACCTACAGAACCCTCCATCCAAAGACCACAGAATATACATTCTACTCATCACCGTATGGAACATACTCTAAGATCGACCACATACTTGGCCATAAATCAAGCATAAGCAAATTTAAAAGGACTGAAATTTTACCATGCACCTTCTCGGACCACAGAGGAATAAAAATAATCATTAACACCAACAAGGTCCCCCCAAAACCCACAAAGACATGGATACTAAACAGCATGATGCTAAACAACTCCTGGATTGTTGATGAAATCAAAACAGAGATTAAAATATACCTGGAGACAAATGAAAATGAAGAAACATCTTACCAAAATCTCTGGGACACCATGAAAACTGTAGTAAGAGGGGAATTTATATCCCTACAAACGCACACGAAGAAAATGGAAGGAACACAAATTAACAGCCTAAGAAGCCACCTAAAAAAACTGGAAAAGCAAGACCACAAAAACCCTAATTTCAGCAGAAGAATTCAGATCACCAAAATAAAAACCCAAATCCAGGACATAGAAGACAAAAAGATAATACAAAAAAATCAATGAAACAAAAAGCTGGTTCTTTGAAAGGATAAACAAGATCAATGGTCCCCTAGCTAGACTGACCAAGAAAAAGAGAGGAAAAAGCCCAAACAAACACAATCAGATACACAAAAGCTGAAGTCACATCTGATCCTGAAGAAATACAAAAGATCATTAGAGACTACTATGTACACTTGTATGGAAACAAACTTGAAAACCTTTTGGAAATGGATGACTTTCTGTCATCATACAACCTGCCTAGGTTGAAACAAGAAAAAAATTGAGACCCTAAATAGACCAATAACAATCAAGGAAATTGACTACATAATAAGAAAACTACCTACCAAAAAAAGCCCTGGTCCAGATGGCTTTCCAGCAGAATTCTACAAGACATTTAAGGAGGAGCTTATACCAATCCTACTGAAGGTATTCCAGGCAATTGAGAAAGATAGAACTCTCCCCAAATCATTTTACAAAGTTAACATCACATTGATACCCAAGCCAGGTAAAGACCCAACAAAGAAGGAGAACTATAGGCCAATATCTTTGATGAACATAGATGCTAAAATTCTCAACAAGATTCTAATAAACAAGATTCAACAACACATCTCAAAAATCATCCATCATGACCATTGGGCTTCATCCCTGGGATGCAAGGCTGGTTCAACATTCATAAAACCATAAATGTAATTAAATACTTCAACAGATGTCAAAACAAAAATCACATGATTATATCATTAGATGCAGAAAAAGCTTGTGATAAAATCCAGCACCCCTTCTTGATAAAAACCCTCGAACATCTAGGCATACGGGGAGCATACCTCAAAATAGTAAAAGCCATCTGCGAGAAACCCACAGCCAGCATACTCCTAAATGGACAAAAACTGGAACCATTTCCCCTGAAAACTGGAACAAGACAAGGATGCCCATTCTCACCCCTCCCGTTCAATATAGTATTGGAAGTCCTGGCTAGAGCAATCAGAGAAGAGAACGCAATCAGGGGTATCCAAATAGGAAAAGAGGAAGTCAGGCTATCTCTTTTAGCAGATGACATGATCGTGTACCTTGAAAACCCAAGAGAATCTGTCAAAAACCTCCTTACACTGATAAAGGACTTTGGCAAAGTCTCAGGATATAAAATAAATGTGCAAAAGAAAATTGCATTTCTTTACACCAATAATAAACAAACAGAAACCCAAATAAAAAGCACAATTCCATTCACAATAGTCACACACAAAAAAAGAAATACCTTGGCATCTTCCTAACCAGACACGTGAAAGACCTTTGCAATGAAAACTACAAAACACTGCTCAAAGAAATCAAAGATGACACAAACAAGTGGAAAAATATCACATGCTCATGGATTGGAAGAATCAACATTGTGAAGATGTCCATCTTACCTAAGGCAAGCTACAGATTTAATGCCATACCCATCAAACTACCAGCAACGTTCTTCTCAGACCTAGAAAAAAACAACACAGGAATTCATATGGAAACACAAATGACCAAGAATAGCCAGAACAACCCTCAGCAAAAAAAAAAAAAAAAAAACAACAAAAAAATAAAGCTGGTGGTATCACATTACCAGACTTCAAACTTTACTATAAAGCTACAATAATCAAAACAGCTTGGTATTGGTACAGGAACAGGCATATAGACCAATGGAATAGAATTGAGATTCCAGAAGCAAAACCTCAATTTCTCAACCAACTCATCTTTGACAAAGTCTCCACCACCTACCACTGGGGAGAGGAGAACCTATTCAGTAAATGGTGCTGGGAAAACTGACTGACCACATGCAGAAGATTGAAACAGGACCCCTATTTATCCCCATACACAAAAATTAACTCTAAATGGATCAGAGACCTAAATGTGAAACCTCAAACCATAAGAACCTAGAAAATGAAGGACATACCCTCATGGAAATTGGAACTGGCATCCAATTCCTGAACAAAACTCAAAACCCACAGGCCATAAGAGATAAGATAGACAAGTGGGATCTCATTAAAATGACAAGCTTCTGCAAAGCCAAAGAAACCATCAAGAGAGCAGGGAGACAGCCTACAGACTGGGAAAAAGTATTTGCCAACTACAGGTCCGACAAAGGCTTAACATCTTGAATCTATAAGGAACTCAAACATGCTGAAAAGAAAAAAACAAACAACCCCATTATTAAGTGAACAAAAGATGCGAACAGACACTTCTCAAAGGAAGACATCCGAGCAGCCAACAGACACATGAAGAAATGTTCAACCTCACTAATCATCAAGGAGATGCAAATCAAAACCACACGGAGATACCACCTAACTCCAGTTAGAATGGCAATTATCAATAACTCAAAAAATAACAGTTGCTGGAGAGGGTGTGGCGAAAACAGAACACTTCTACACTGTTGGTGGGAGTGCAAACTAGTGCAACCTCTGTGGAAAACAGTATGGCGATTCCTAAAAGCTCTAAATATTGACCTCCCATATGACCCTGCAATCCCCCTACTGGGAATATATCCTGAAGAACTCAAATCACTCTATAAAAAAGATACCTGCACACGTATGTTTATCGCAGCATTGTTCACAATAGCAAGAACCTGGAAGCAACCATGCTGTCCATCAAAAGAGGACTGGATGAAAAAAATGTGGTACATATACACGATGGAATACTACGCAGCCATAAAAAAGAACAAAATCATGAATTTTGCAGCAACCTGGATGGAACTAGAGTCTGTAATACTGAGTGATCTCTCATAGAAACAAAGATCTGAGTATCACATGTTCTCACTCATATAGTGGACCTTGAACACCCAACATAATACTATAAGAAAATGACTGACAGTGGTGGGAAACTATGGGAGGGGGAGAAGGGAAATGGGATTAACGGTAGTAAATATTTGTCTGGGGATGGGGAGACACCTCTTATCAATAAGGGTGCCTGAACGAAGCATATTTATATACCTAACCCTTAACTATACCCCACAATATCATAATAAAAAATATTGATTATAAAAAAAAATAAGCGAACCTTGAACAATTATCGTAATAGTATAAGAAAAGGAATGGCAGTAGTGGGAATCTACCAGGGCATGGGGGCACACCTCATCAACAAGGGTACCTGAATAATGAACATTTGTATACCTATCCCTGAATTGTACCACACAACTTTAATATAAAAAATTTAAAGTGAAGAGAAATAATTTTCACCCCTGCATCCAGCTGTACCGTTGCCAGTGGTCTCCCATCACCCTGCCCTCAGTTCCACTCGACCCTTCTCAGCTCTGCATCTTTAGAAAAGGTGTTATTAATTGAGGTTAAAATTTGCATACAATGAAATGCAATTGGACAGTTTTTGACAAATCTATCATCATGTAGCAAACCCCAAGAAGATATAGGACATTCCCATCTTTCAGATAGTTCACTCTGTCCCTTCCCCGTCAATCTTCACTTCCCATTGGCAAACACTGTTCTGATGATATACACTCTGTTTCTGAAGGGCAGGTGAGAAGACTGCAGGAAGCAACACTTCTGAGAACGCCTGCAGAGCCCATAGGTTCAGGCTCAGGCCCAGGTCACCTCTCTGTGCTTCTCTGTAGAATGCAGATCACACAGTTGCGTCTTCCTCTGGAGCTATAGTGAGATGAGGTTTGTAAAATTCCTACCAGGGTTCCTGGCACTCAGGAAGTGATCAGCCTTCATTTTTAGTGCAATAGGTTGAGGGAACACAGAGGCGGGTGCCAGAGGCTTAAAGGAGATTATAACACACTGCAGAGGAGAACACGCGCTGCCCGTTGCCTCCTTCTGTTCTGCAAGGACAGCGGTCATTCTAACATTTAATGGGGACTTGATGAGCAATGGGCACTGTTTTAAGTGCTCTGTGTATATATATATATATATATATATATATATATTAATTCTCACAATTTTGACAATAGATACGTGACTGGGGCACAGAGTAGTAACTTGTCAATGATCACACAGGTAGCCAGCGGCTGAGCTGGGTTCTAACACAGGAGATCTGCCTCACGAACTTAGCTTTTGCCACTGGCCTGTACTGGGGGACATTTCTTGTCAAGCATGCCCCAAATCTGATAACTTGAAAAAAGGTATGGGTTACTCAGGAAGTGGATCAACTGATCAGAACACAGATTCTCTGCCTCAAAATATTCTTAACAGTCAGAGGTCTGAACTTTGTTCTTTTATGTAGCAAGGGGGTGGGGGGGGGTTGGAACCAGGGATAAGACTTATAGCCAAGCAATCAGCTGAAACAAATCTTTCTTTACAAATGGGGTTTATACTCAAGGAGAATAATAGTATACAAGCTGAATAGCCACATTTAGGATTGATCAGAGACAAAGTGTTTCTTCTTGAGCCTGACATTCCGGGTACTTGTATTTGCATTATAAAAATAGAATCAGATTTTGCTGAACTCAGATGACAGTTGCAGTCTAGGAGGTGTTAGATGGGTTAACTTTATTCCTGCATACTCCCATTTGTGATTTAGGATGGGTCTAGATGTACTTCTGGAGAACGGAATGGGCAAGTGGTACTCAGGTGTTTCAAGTCTCTGTCCCATTCAAGGGGCCTCCCAAAGAGGTTGGCAGGTACTGGCCCACTCCTGCCTTCTGAATGGGCATTTTTTTACCTGTGTTGGGTAGGTGTTTTCTCCTCAGATTTGGAATCTGGGTCTTTATATACACTGGAACTCTTTATCCTTGAGTCACAGACCCCTTGGGACTAGCTGCTAGATTTTTGGGAGTTATACGTCTTCACAGGTTCCCCTCAAATGCACTAGTCTATGATTAAAGCCTACTTTTCCCTTATGTATAGTATTTCTTTGGATTTAACCTCTTGGAGTTTCAATCTCCTTACCAGTCAATGGATTCTGTTGAGTTTACTATTGTAAACTCAACAGAATCGCTGCAGAGAGCAAATGATGGGGCTTAAAATGCATCTCTAGCAAAGGACCTGGCTTGGGGGAGACCCTCATCTCATGCCAGTCTCTCTTCCCCCTTAACAATTCTGTGTGTGTTCTGCAAGAGGGAAGGTTCATTTCCCCTCCCCCCTTATTAAACTCTAATACTAGTCTCCTGGGGGTTGTCAGAGGTGTCGGTAGCTTTCTACCTTTTCCTAGTATCAACTTCTAGTCCTCTAACTTCCTAAGCAATAAACTTGCTACATAATAATATTCCTAAGGAGTAACTTTCCAACAATCACCATAATACTGGTTATTATTGTTAATGACGAATTGGGTATGATATCACAGTCACTATTTATTTCATGTCTACCAAATGCCAGGTATATGTTGAATCCTGAATTTCTACAATATAGATGCTAATTAATGAGCATGCATCAAGTGATTGTTTCCACTGAAAACTACCATACAAGGAAGCTCCACCTCACCCATCCATTTTACAGATGAGGAAACAGAGGCTTATAAAGATTAAGTGATTTCCAAGTGAAGAACATCACAGAGTTAGCATTCAAAATCTGGTCCATACATGTCCAGATTCTTTAAAGGAGTCAGACCACAAAAACCCCGATTCCCCTAGCCCCTGGAAAAGGTCGACTCTTGAAAGGGTTTGCCCTGACTTGCAATTTATTTGCAGATCCCAGCCTGCGGGATTGATTCTGAATTTATGATGCATGCTCAGGTCTTTCGTGACTTGTGCTCCTAGAATTTCATTAGTCCGACCTGTAATTGTTGTGGTAAATGTTTACACATCTATAAATTATTATTAGGCAAGTGGGGCAAGGTCAACCTTTATCTTTTAAGGCACCCGGAACAGACTTTGGAGATTTCCCAGCAGACAAAGGGGTTGGAATCTGATTAATTACAGACCGTGTTGGTGTCATATTGACAACACTATTTCTTGCTGTTAATTTTGAAGCCCCAAATGGGTCATCTTTCCTGAGCATGAAAAATTATCACCCTCTTACCAATTATTTTGTAAGTGATTCAATTTTAAATCACTAATGATTATTGGTAGCTGATTTTTTTACTCAGGAAGCAAAGCCCAAGATACCTTTGGGGTCTTAGGCTGTACTATATTTTACTATATTTCCTGCTATAAATTCAAGCTAATGCCTTTATTGCCAATTCATGGCATCATGTACTAATTATTGAAAAAGAACTACAGTAATAACATTAAAGAAATACTTATGAATGGAAAATAACTAGCATAACCAAAGACTCAATATGTGTTAGGCACTTTTGTGTGTTATATTATCTAATGCAACAATCCATGAGGTAGCTTTTATTGCTCTTATTTTGGGGTTATTGAAACTGAGACTGAGAGTTTAAGTTATTCTTCCAAGGTTCCATGTGTAGGATAATGTGAAGTAAGGTCTATGAGGCTACAAGCCTAGTTCTTTCCTCTACACATTTAGGCTTAACACCAAGAGTTCTCTATTCAGGTTCTAAAAACCAGGTTGAAAGGTGAAAAAAGTAGTTGTATTTCTATTGAGTTTCGGGATCATACTGTCAGTATATACAACACCCTTGGTGGTAGCAAAATTACCAGAAGTAATACAATCTTGACCTCAACCTAATATAACTTTCCTTCATTTTGGGAACATAGGAAAGACCTGTGTGAGCTATATAACCTCTGGAAATATCCAAGGATTACCGTCCCAATATTAGCTTCCTGAAGTTTTTGTTTTTTTCCAATCCCTTTTTAATTTTCATTTCTAATATGAAAATTCCAATAGGCTAGCTACTATTTCTTTTTCACCTCTGAAGCCTTAGGAGATAATGTAATGGTTAGCATATCGTAGGTGTATGATGGTTTTCCGGAAAAATAGAACCAATTGGATGGGTGGATAGATTGATAGGTATAGATACAAATATATAGAGAAATATTTTTATGAGAGATTGTTCTTGAATAGAGAGGTTGAGAAGTCCCACAGTCTGGTGTGTAGTTTCAGACAAACCTGAAGCCTTGAGGACCAGTCTCAGTATAAGTCTTTTCTGAGACTGAAGGACCAGAAACCGAGAACACTGATGTCCAATGGTGGGAGAAGATGAATGTCCTGGCTTAAGCCAAGGGAGAGCAAATTTTCCCTTCTCCACTTTTTTTTTTTGTTCTATGTAATCTCTCAATGAATTGGACAATGTCCACCTGAATTTGTGAGGGTGATCTTCTTTATTCAGGCTACCAATTTAAATGTTAATTCTTTCCAGAAATACCCTCATGTATATACTTAGAAATAATATTTTACCTGCTTTTCCAGACATTCCTCAACACAATTTGACACATAAAAGTAGCCATTACAGTAGGCTCTTCACAAAATCTGCTGAAGGAATACATGAATGCAAGAATCCCTATCTATACTCTATAGAAGTTTATAAATACAGCCATACCAGAATGTAATCTCCTGCTTATATATATAGATAGATAGATAGCTATATCTTATATATAGAGAGAGATAGTTATATCTATCTATATATATTTTTTCATGTTTCTAAATTCTCTTCATTTCCTTTTTAGATAATTTCACCACTGATAGAAAGAAAGAGGTAGATAAGAGAACTGCTTGCCCTATGGAAAACTAAATTGGAAGTCAGTACTTTCTGAAGCCCCTAAAAGCGTTAAATAGAACCCCTGAAGATTATAGCCTCAAAATCTGTAATTCAAAACCAAAGTGTTCCTCTGAACATTGGAAAAATCTAGGATATGCTCCCCTGGCTCTGTTAGTTAAACTGGGGACATTCAGCCTCCAGAGGATAATTACTGGCATTTAAGTTTTTCTCTTTGGAAACACTGAGGCAAGCTCTTTCTACTGCTCTGCCTGCCTGGTGGGGCCTGCTTTATTAATGAGAGAATTGCAAGGTTGGGCTCATTATTCTGGCCTCTTTTTTCCTCTTCCTGCCTACCTCCTCTTTGGTCCAGGTTACCTCTTAAAGTATAAATGCCATTTGTAACTCAAAATTTAAGTATTTCCCCAGCAAATGAATATTCAAGGGCAACTCCCAGTCACTGATCACCCACTGTGTGCAAGACGTTTTATATCTAATCTCCCAGCAAAGAAATTTTACTCAATCCAGTTCTTACTGTGTGTCCATCTCTTTGTGAAACACTGTTGGGATTAGCAATGAACAATAGCCTAGAATCAACCTTTAAGATCATGTGGTCTGATGGGGATAAAGGTAGGCAGGATCTTTGAGGCATGGTGAAAGTCAAGAAGGTATCATGATACTATGGGACACCATCTAGTGCCCTCTTACATAATTTCCATAATTAGCCAGGATTTTCACCCTTAAGGATGATGGCATCTCAGTGTGTTTGTAAGAACTAACAACACTAAGTTGTTTATGAAGACCTTTCTGGGCCCTTTTCCTGTTTGCTGTATGTAAGATCACCCCATATGATAAGAGAAAGGCCCTGTTTAGAACCCATCCTGAAACAGGTTGCTTGACTTTCAAACCCTGGTCACCAACATTTTGACTCCAAGTGTCCAAATTGTCTATCTGCCTCAGTAATACCTAGAGGTCTTCATTTATTAAAGTTCTTCAAGCAATGCAAATATTAGTGGAGAGGATTCAATTTACTTTATGAAATCTCAAAAATTAACTTAAATACATCTATTTGTTTGGTCAGTTTATGACAAGCAGGCTGAATGTCGGCCTGGTTTCATGAGTAATCCCTTCTCTCTGGACCCTGGGATCACCTTTAGGAGGAGTGACAATAAAGATGTCCAGGTCCTGAGCTGGTCCAGGCTCTTATCTGAACACATTGTTATTAATTGTCTGTTGGCCCCTGACTGCAATCTACAACTAATGGTGAGAGATAGAGTGGAGGAGGTAAAAACAGAAGGCTAAAATGAGAATTGCATTTTTATCCATGGGCTGAAGGTGACCAAATTCTCCTTACTGCCATTGAAGACTGAAAACCAAGAGTGCCATCACCTACGGGGCAAGTCATTATCCTTTTCTTAGCCTCAGTTTCCTCAACTGTTCTATAGCAAGCTCCATTCCTCAGTTCTCTCCTCCCTATCTTAGATCTCTCATCTCTAAAGTATAGGGATAGAAGATCCCTAAATAGCCTCTGAGTTCTTCAATGCCATGGAATTTTGGAAGATTCAAGCAACTCTACCTCAGAGATTGCTGAACCCTTTGAGGGGCATTTAGAACAACAACTCTGTGAAGGTTTTTAAAACATAGATACAAATTCTTTTCTTTTTTTCCATCCAGAGATGGGGTCAAGGTCTTCGAATTTTTAATCTGGGTGAATTTGTGACTACTTCGGCCATCAGAGCCTGATGGAAGTAACACTACAGGATCTACAAAGCTGGATCACAAAGGTCATGAGGCTTCCACCATCTTTGCTGGAATACTATGTCTGGGAGCTCTGAGATCCCACGCTGGTGAAGCTGTATGCTCCAAAAGACCATTCCAGCTGAGTCCAGTCTTTCAGCTCTCTCTGTCAACGCTCAGGCATGTGAATGATGACAACTTCAGATAATTCCAACTCCTATATATCCAAGTTACGTCTGGCCATTTGAGTCTTCCCAGCTGAGGACTAGACTTTAGGAAGTAGAAAGGTGTCATTCCTTTCATGCCTTGTCTGAATTATTTACCCCCCAGATCTGTGTGCTTGTGACTGTAGGCTATGCTGCTAAGTTCCAGGGAAGATAAGCAGGTGCAGAGCAACACTGGGCTGCCCTTTTTCAGATGAAGCTTAGAAGGGTTGTTGGTAAATGAGGATATTTGGCCTCAAACTTGTTTGTGTGTCTAAATCATGGTGTATAGGAGAACTTTGCCTCTTCTTTCCTGAGAGAATGAGTGTCAGAGGATACCTAAAAAGTCACTTTTTAAAAAAGAGTTTGCTTTCTTCTCTTTTGCTGTCACCTTCTCTCTGCTGAATTCTTCTTTGTGCTTCTGTACACACCCTCTGTGTGAATGACTGTGTGGGAGCAGACTCCACCCTCCCTGTCTATGGAATTCCTTAAGGCAGGGACTCTGTCTGGTGAGCCTGTCAAAACTGTGTCCATCATGATTGAAGAATGAGCTTTCCTCCAGAGAGCCTGCACAGGGGACCAGAAACAATGAGAGGCATCACAGAGGACCGGAAACAATGAGTGTGCTTTTGCTCCACATGAGATGCTATAGTAAGTTCTTTACATGTATCATTCCATGGACTTGTCACAGCCACTCTATGAGAGAGGCAGGTAGGTTCTATTGTGCCCCCATTTAATAGGTATGACAGGGAAGACTCAGAGGAGTTGAGTCACTTGCCAGGATTTGGACTCCTGCATGACTCCTACACTTAACTCCTCTGCTATCCTCAAGACGGAAATGCTTTTGAAGATCCTTATGATGCCTCAAGTGTGCCCTTGGAGCCCCTTGGACTCTATGTATTTCCAAGAATCACCTTGAACTCCCCTTCCTCAGATACCACTATTGTTTTTTGAGATGCATAGTTATTGTGTTTTAAAAAGACGTTTAAAACAATTTTGGTTCAACACTAAGCATGCCTCTTTCTTTTGTCATTGACAAAAGCCTGAAGCAGTCAGGTTGTAGAATCTTAATCTCAAAGTAACCTCCATCTTCTCATTGTAATGACAGTGCCTTGAATCTCAGAGGTCAGGCCAATCAGAACAATGAGCCCAAGATGTATTGAGCAGCGGCTTGGTGATAATTACTTCTACTTTTCAGTACATTCCCATTAGTCGGTTACAGGTTTGCATTTGCAGAGGGCTCTGTGCTCTGCATATAACTCAGCTCACCTCCTATGACCCAGGTCCAATCCGGAGTGCAGCCAGTTAAGTCCATCACCACCATAGGCTCCGTCCATGCTCTCCCACCCTCCCACCCCTGCCAACTAGTCACCAAAGACTTTTCGCTCTTTATGTGATCTTGATACCGCCTGCCTCCATTGCCCTCACTTTATCTTTGGTGGACCTCTCGTTGTTTGATACCACATCTGCTTTTACCTGTTATATTCTCTCAGTATCCTAACTGGCCTGGCCCCAGTGAGGATGCTCCCTGGTCTTACAGCACAGCCAGCAAGTCTTTTAGAAATGCAAATACCCTACCCTCCACCTAGGAAGTAGCAGGGATTCCTTGAAGTGGTAGAAGTAGTGAGGGTAAGAGATCGGAGTTCACTGTCCTGCGATCATCTTCCCATGTTTGTGCCTCCTGTAGACTACAAGCTTCTTGAGGCAGGAATTCTGTTAATTTGTATTCATGTTCTCAACAACTCACACTATGCCTGTTGCACAGGCTTAATTGTGAGTGGATGACGAGGAGTTAAGTGTGGAAGGCTGTGATGAGAAGCTGGGGTGATCACAGGTGGGTGGCAAAAGATGTCACCTGATTCTAGGTATAAACTCCAGGGAAAAACCTGGACACACAGCTATCCCAGCCCAACGGGACAAGGATGCATAAGTGAGATGAATGTGGAGGATAGTCCAATGGCAGAGAATTGTCAGACTAATCAATGTACCAGACAGACAGGCAGAGAAACAGATAAGAATGCATGAGCCAGGGACTCACTGAGGACTGACTTTCTGACTTGGGTCTATGGAAGCCCTCGACCGGGATCCCAGTCATGTTTCTACTCCATGTAGTTCTGTGACCTGGGAAGCTTGCTTAATCTTTATAAGCCTCAGTTTCTTAATCTATTAAAAGGAAATTGAACCATATCAAAGAGGGAAAACACTTCTTCCTCTGATAAGGTAGCATTATCTAGGGAGGAGTGGTCCAGGAAAAAGACTGTGTGGTGTCTGGAATAAGATGGACCTCATTTGAATTCCAGTTTGTACTACCTGTATAAACTTTGGCAAGTTATTTAACATCTAGAAGCCTCCATGTTCTGTAATTCTGTAAAATGGGTAATTCTGTAAAATGGGTAATTCTACCTTCACATGGGTTTCAAGAAGACTGAATGGGATGTGTATAATAAAGAAGTTAGCACACCGTAGGTGGCCTCTGAAAAGTGTTGCTTCCACTTTGTTGGGTCAAACCCAAACTTCACCCATATCAGCCTCATCCCCCACCTCCTACCCTGGGCTTTGCATTCATCATAACCACCATTCCCCAAGCTTATTCTGCTTGCTGATGAGTCTTTGCCTTCTGTCTCTCCCCTGGCATTGTGAACTGCCCTCACTCTCCCCGCTCCTGAAAAGTGATTTTTACATCCTTGGCTTTGTGAGGACTCTTGACATATGTTAATGTTTGGAATATCAGCCTGGAACAGAGCAGGGAGCCCTTCCAAACATGAGCCTGGAGGCAACAAATAAATTACTTTGCAGTGATGGTTCTGTCTGTTGCAAGTTAAAACTTAACAAAGAAAACAATCCCCTCCTGTTTGGACACCCGGGAAGCTGTGGGTGTCCTCGCCTCTGAGCCAGGACTCCACTTGTTTTATAGCCAGGGATAGAACCATCATCAAAGGTAACTTGTGTCATGTGCTGGATGTTGTGCAAGACCCTTAACACACACATTACAGGTGAGAAACGGTAGTTTAGCAGAGTTAATTAACTTGTCCAAACTCATCTATAAAGTAAATAGTTGAGCTCAGATTTAGAAGCAGACCTGTTAGATTCCAAAGTCTGTATGTTCCCCACTCAACTTCATGGTCTCTTCGTATGTAAAATGTGGGGAGCATCCCTTTTGCTTTTTAGAGAAAGAAGAGAATTTTATAACATTTTCTCTGGGTATACCAGGGATTGCTGTTAGGAGGTACTGAATAAGGGCAGGGCACAAGGTAGAAGACTATAGGATTTGGTCAGGTCAAGACAAGGAGCCTGAGGAGGCTTCCTTAGTCCAGTAAGACAGAGGTTAATCAGACACCTAGATTCCCAGGGCTTCTCCTAGGTGTATTAGCAGCAGGTCTCTGGCAGTAGAAGGACCAACCTTAGGCTCTGACCATCTCTACTGTAAGTTTCTGCCCTGATTGTACAGCATGCTCTCTGTGTTTTTTGTCTCTAGCTCTAGCACAATGGGGTAGATTTTTTATAAAAATTCTTCCCAGCCCTCTGCAGTGTGACTTTTTGTTTCCTCCTACTAGGCAGTGGAGTTTCTTTCTTTATCCCTTGAATCTGGATTTAATTAGCCATGGGACATTAGAAAATATGACATAAACAAAGACACAAAAAGTGCTCAAACAATGGGGTCCACCCTCTCTTACTGCTCTTTGGAATCCTGGGACTACTAAGTGAAGCAGCTTGAGCTAGCTTACTGGAGGATGAGATACCATGTGGAGCCAAGATGAGCATACCCAGCTGAGACTCTCCTTTGATGAGCCAGACTACCAACCACCAGCAATGTGGGCAAGGATGTCTTCTACTACACAGCACAGCTGAGATACTGACTGACTTTAGAGATCACTGGATCTAGCCCAGAAGAAGAAACTTGCCTAGTTGACCCACAGAATGTGAGACATGATAAATATTTGCTGTTTTAAGTTACTAGGTTTGGAGTGGTTTGTTTTCAAGCAAAATAACAAGGAGTATTACAGAAGGTAGACAGAAGAACCTCAGAGTGACTCATTTCTGAACTCTCATTGCTTTCTGTACCTCCAGTTTAGCACATATATGTTCCCGTTTTGAACTAGAGTCTGACCTGTCCTCTGATATCCTAGATCAGAGTTGAAACTGAAGGTCACCTCATTCAAACACCTTTATTCCACAGCTGACCTCTAGACTCTTGGGGACAAAAGCCAGATCATGGAGAGCCTTATATCCCTGGTAAAGAGCCCAGACTACATCCTGAAGGTGTTTAGGAGCCTTGAAAGTTTTTGTTTCTTTGTTTTAAAATTAGAGTTGAAACTGTTCTGCATTTTGATCATGGTAGAAGATATATAGCTGTATATATTTGTCAAAATTCATGGAACTATACACTAAAGAGGGTAAATTTTACTGTATGTATATTATGCTTTAATACATATATTTAAATGTAAGCAAAGAAACAATTTTTAGTATGGGGAAAAATGAAAATTTGAATGAAATCTGTGGACTCTCAAGACCCATTATGAAGACCACTGTGTTACCATGACTACATTTTGTCATACATAATTCATTAAGAAAAATTCTTCACAACTTTCATTTTTAATGTATGTTTCAGATAAAGAAATTATATCCTGATGGAATTGCAGAGAATCAGTTTAGAAACAATTGTACATTCACTGTTAAAAACAGTCTAGTTGTATACCACTCATGGGAAAGGGGAGTAGATATACATTTCCCTATTCCTCTTGCTAAGCACAAGTAAAAACTCTGGATATTATATATAAAATGAACATAAGAAGACTCTGAAAGGTTGAAAGAAAGTAAACCAATTAGGAATATTGGGACCTGAGGAACTACATAGTGTTGTGTTCATTGGATTTTCTTTTTTCCTGATCTGTCCCAGGCTTGGAGCGGAACAATCTAGCAACCTAAAAGCACCAACAGGCACAGACCAAAAAAAAAAAAAAAGATACAGAAAAGCTTTATATAATATCCACTTTACTTTAGGCAAACACCACAGAAGAAACAGTAATTCAAACTCAACCCATGCCAGCAAAGATCAAGCAGGGTAGATTTTCACCATCACCAGATTATAACAAATGTACAACAAAACCCTCATCAAGCAATGACAGATACATTCAAGTGGGAAGCTGGGACTTTTATACCTGCTTCATGGTAATAAGGACTGCAGTGGAGATTACATGAGGGACCTGGACCTCTATTTGTAATGGAAACAAGGAAGCACTTCCCTCCCTCCCTGCTGAAATGTCAGAGTAAGTCTAATAGAAAATCAGGATTTTGACCACTACCCATAAATAACAAGGGCACGTACACTCCTATTGTGTCAGTAGAGGGCAAGTGAGGAGAAATAATGAAACGCTTCTACCCCTCCCTGCCTGAGAATTATCAATTGAGGTGTATTAAGGAGGTGGAACACCAATCCCATCCAACAGTAAGGAGGAGGGATTCTCTCTTGGTTGTCAACAAAGGCCAAGTGGAAAGTTGAACTTCTACCCCACCTGGAAGTAATGAGGCAGTAACCTTGTCTTCTCCTGACAGAGCAGAAACAGCCAGCTAAAACAGGTTAAAATAAGATCCATAGTGTCACAATATAATATCTAACATATGTTCAGGTTTCAATAGAAAAATCACTTACACAAATAACCATAAGGATTTCAAACTAAATGAAAAAAGGTAATCAATAGATGTCAATATTGAAATGACAGAGATCTTACATTTATCTGATAAAGATTTTAAAATGTCTACCATAAATGCTTCAACAAATAATTATAAAACACTCAAAAACTGAAAAAGTAGGAAGCCACAGCAAATGGCTAGAAGATATAAAGAAAAACTGAATGGAAACTTTATAATTGAAAAATAAAGTAACTGAAATAGAAAGTTCAATGGATGGGCTCAGCAACAGAATAGAGATAGAGAGGAAAGAATCAGTGAACTTGAATATAGGAAAATGGAAATCACCCAATATAAACAACAGAAAGAAAATAGGCCAAAAACAAAAGAATAGAATCCCAGAATCCTGTGGGAATATAATAAGAATCAGTTATTTGTGTAGTTGAAGTTCTAAAAGAGAGAGGGTCTGAAAAAATACTGAGAGAAATAATAACTGGAAACCCCCCAAATTTGATTAAAAAAATAAACCTAGAAAGCCAAGAAACCAAGTAAGTTCCAAACAGGATAAACTTAAATAAATCCCTAACCAAGGCATATCATAATCAAACTCCATTAAAGGGTTCTAAACAGAAGAATTATGTTGGATCTGGCCTTTAATTCACTCACATTTTTCCAAAAGGGCCCCCACATTTTATTCAATACCAGAGTCTGGAAGTACAAGAGGCAAACTTCTTGGATGTTCAATTTCTGAACTCAACTCTTGAGACATCTTCAAATTCTGAAATTCTAAATCTCTACCATAATGTGTGATGTTCTTTATTGCTCATCTTTCTTTGTTTCCACCTCCCCTGTTGTGTTTTTCCCTCCCCGTCTTCCTGCAAAACACACACACACACACACACACACACACACACACACATGCACACAGTGCAAGTGAACACAGGGGTAGGGAGCTGTGTCTTACTCATTATCTTATCCCTCAGTATGTAGGATGTGGAATAGAATGAAGTAGCAGATGATGTTTGCCTGTCAGGGACTAGATCTGGACATTGAAAGCTGTGTCAGGAAAGAGGAAGGTAAGGATTTGGGGTCCTGGTAACTTCAATAGCTAACTGTTCCTACCTCATTTGTGCATACGCTGACCTAGACAGCAGTGGACATCAATTAAAGTTGTTTTTGAGTTTTCATGTCTCCTCTGGGCAGAAGGAACCCTTGGACTCACATCTCCAGTCATGGTAGTTTATTCCTTCCTTGAATAAATTTTCTTCCACTGTACTGGGTAATTTCTTGCCTATGTGGAGGTCTCCAGGACTCCAGAACATCATAGATAGCCGTTCCCATGTAATTTACCCAACCTAAGTGCCTGGACTCTGTGCTGGGAGTCAGGAAGTTGTCTTGTTTTCATTAGTAACTTGCTGCATGGCCTTAAATCAGTATCCTGGCCTTTCTCTGTGCCTGTTCCCACATTTGTTAAATAGGCAAATGATTTTAAATAAGCCATAAAAAAGTTTCCTTAAAGAAAATCCTCTAAAGCTTTGCATGTAAAACAGAAAATTGAGGACTAGAGGACCCCTCCCTGACTAACCCACACAAGTTTTAATGTGTCCCTCTACTTGGTCTTGTTTATAGCCCTGGCATTTCACAGCTTTGCTTCTCAATGTCTTTTCTTCTTTATGGCATCTCCAGAAAGACCAAGGGTCCTTCCTAGGAATTTCCTTCCCTGCTGCCAACTGCCCTTCCCCAGGTTGGTGGAGTGGTCTGTGTATTTGGCATTTGGTTTTCACATTTTGGGAGATTGGTGAAGAATGTGGTATGGCTGAGGAAGTCTGTCTATTGCAGATGGTGGGATGGAGATAGAGGTCAGGGTGTCCAAATCCCAGCAGAAGGTGGGGCGAGGTCTTGCTGTGCCAGATAAGGGCAGTAGAAAGGCATATCTGCAGGTTCAGATGACCTGCAAACCTGGAAGGCATGTGCCTGGTGCAACATTGAGCCACATTTGTAAATTACACATCCATATTTTGCCTATATATATATTTTAATTTTTATAAATAATGCCATTTAGATTTTTATAGAGATTGCATTGAATCTATAGATAACTTTGAGTAATATGAAGAATAAGGGCACAGTCATATGGACCAAGATGGGGGCAACTCTTGCAAGCTATTTCACTTCAGTGCTTCCTAGACATGCCAATATTTTTTAACAGTTTGAATTTCAGTTGTTCTTTGCCCTAACTGCATGTTACAACCATCTAGGTAGTTCTTACAAAATACTTGTCCCTGGGCTTCACCTCAAATGGATGGAATCAGATTCTCCAAGGTTGAGCTCAAGTATTAGCATGTTTTACAAGCTCACCAGGCAATTTTACTGACTGTTTCATGTTCTGTTGCACATTATGTTAGGCATCTTCCCACATATAATCTGGTTTATGCTCCTAGCAAGTTCTGTGAGGTTAGAAATTTTCTGCCCATTTTATGAACAAGGAGACTGAGGCTCAGAGTTTTTAAGAGAGTTTTCCAGCCTAAAGAACACAGTCAGAATTCACAGCTAGTATGGACTCCAATGCCTTCGCTCTAAATCATGACTCCCAAACAGGATAAGGTTGTGGGGTCACATGAGGAGAGGGGGCTGGTGAGGTGAATGGAAGGCTCTGCAAAGAGACTTCAACATTTTCCTGAAGGTTGAGAGGGTTTTTTTTTTTTTTTTTTTTGAGTTGGAGTCTCACTCTGTCGCCCAGACTGGAGTGCAGTGGCTGCTCCCGGCCACCGCAACCTCGACCTGCTGGACTCTGGCGATCCTTCCGCCTCAGCCTTCCAAGTAGCCGGAATTACAGGCGCGTGCTACCACGCCCAGCTAATTTTTTGATTTATTGTAGAGATGAGGTCTTGCTGCCCAGGCGGGTCTCGAACCCGCGGGCTCAGGCAATCCACTCACCTCAGCCTCCCAAAGGCGCGGGATTACAGGCTGAGCCACCGAGCCTGGCTGTTGAGAGGGTTTTAAGCCCAGGAGTGATCAACTGATGTCTACTTTGGAGGAATAACCTCTGGTGGCAGCACCTTTGCATACTTCTGAATCTGCCAGCCAATGCAGTAGAAAATAAACCAAGCTCCTCAAGAAATTAAATTAACCAGTTTCTAAGTTTCCAAAGGAATTAACAGATTGATAACTATTCAGAGATAGTCAAGGAATCCTGATTCTGACTCTGCTGTTACCTGCTGCCCTCTCCATGGGATGTGAGCCTGGTGAAGGCTGGCATGGTGTCTTGTTCCTCCCATTGCCCCTCCTGACCAGCACCAGCTCTGGCAAGGAGCAGGGGACCAACAGAGGCTAGTGAATTGAAATGCATGGGGTCCTCCTGCAGCTCCTTCCCAGCTGCAATTAGCAGATGGTCAAATTCCACTCCAGGTGGTTCTTGACCTAACAGGTGCACATATGGAAGGCCTCCCCCTTTTCAGAGCATTTCAGTGTGTCTGATTTATTATTAACAGGAAGTGTGAGTCTGGACCAGATTCAGAAAGCAGTCAGAGACATGAGTAAAGAGGTAACAGCTCCTAGGAGGAAAGTTTGAAGTAAATACGGTCCCTTAGTCATGGGCAGGAAAAGCAGGCCATAATGTACGAGGTGTCAAACCTGTGAGGAGTCTTTGGGAAAAGGCATCCAACCTCCTTTTCCCCCTACTCTTCTCCCTTCCCCCACTCTGGCTGCCTGTGGCAAACATTGTTCAAGGTTCTGCGACACACTAGGCACTATGTTAGGGGATGAAAGGACAAAGAGGTTTATAATGCATATTCTATGTCTTCAAGACACTTACAATCTGGTAGGAGACAGAAAATGAATAGCTGTAATAAAACATCAAGATTAAGTGGTATGAGAGGTCAAAGGGAGGAAGCAGGGATCACGTCTAGCTTGAATGTTTTGCAGAAAGTTACATGAAGGAAATAGTAAACTTGAACTTGAACTTGAGTTGAGGGAGGGTTTGAATTAAAGCAGCAGGAATCATTAAGAATTCAGACTTTATCCAGGCCGACATGGTCTGAATCCTGATCCACAGATTACTAGCTATGAGACCTTAGTGAAATCACTTCACCTTTATGAATATTAGCTTCCTTCTCTGTAAAAGTGGTTAAAATATTCTATAATTGTCATTTCTCCCACATGATAGGTCCATCTAGTTCTTTACTTGGTTATTTATGTTGCAAGCATTCCCATTTAAAACAAAAACAAAAAAATTTTCTCCTTTGAAATCACATTCCCCAGTAACTACACCTGTTTTTCTGCCTTCCCTGAGAAGAAACTCCTTGCCTGAGTTATCTTTACTCATCTCTCCATCCTCTCCTCCCATTCTCTCTTGTACACACTCCAATCAGACTGTTGTGCCTGGGAACTTCAAGGAAAACCATCGGAATGTGGTACCTTGGAAACCACATGAAGGTAATAGGGACGACCACATGATTGGGACATGTACGAGAGAGAGAATGGGAGGAGATGATGGACAGATGAGTATAGACAACTTATGTGAGGAGTTTCTTTAAGGGAAGGCAGCAAAACAGGTGTAGCTGATGGGGAATTCAACTGCTCAGGTCAAAGTCACCAATGATCTACATGATGTAGAACCCAAAGGTCAGTTCTTCGTCCAAATCTTACTTGACTTAGCAGCAGCTTTTGACACAAGTGACCATGTTTGCCTCCATGTGGCTTCCAAGATACCACACTCTGGTGGTTTTTCTCATAGCTCCCAGGTTTTGCCTTCTGAATCTCTTGTTGTTTCCTCTTCATTTCTCCAGTGTTCAGTGCTATGCCAGCCCAGGGCTCAGTTCTAGGACCTCTTCACTGTGCCCTCACACGCTTTGTGTGTTCTTGTTCAATAATGCCCTGATATCTTTCCAATTTGCATTTTAATTCTAGACTCTCCCCCCCAGACTTCAGAATCAAACACCCAACTGCCTACTGAACATCTTCCCATGGATGTCTCATTGGCACTGGTATCCCAATATGTCCAAAACCAAACTCTCTGCTGCCTCCACCTACTAAATCCTTCAGAAGTTCCTCTCATCTCAGTTATTGACAATTCCATCTTGTATGTTTCTGAGGATAAAAACTTTGCAATCATCCTTGATTCTTCTTTCTTTCATGTCCTATATAAAATCCATAGCCAATGTCATGGGCTCTACATTCAAAATATGTCCTTAATGATACCATTTCTCACCACCTCAGCTATCGTCATCCTGGTCCAATTTTGGAAATAGCCTCCAAAATTCCATCCTGCTTTCACCATTGACCAACAACAAGAACCATCCTTTCATAATGTCTCCTGTTATGTTGTTTTCTACCAAACCCTCCATTGATTTTGTCATGCTCTCAGAGTGAAAGCTAAAGTCTTACCATGTCTATAAGACCCCCACAATCTGCCCTCACCTCTTTCCCTCCTATATCATTCTGACTTTATCCCCTATCCACCACTTTGCCTTGATCTGTTCCAGTTATGCTGGTTTAGGTGTTTTTCAGATCTGCCAAGCATGCTCTCATTTCAAAGTTTGCATTTGTCACAGCTTGGAACACATTCTCCAGAAATCTACAAATTTTGGTATACAGTCTCCTCAGGGTGCCATAACAAAACGCCACAGACTGGGTGGTTTAAACAAATGTAAATTCCATTCTCCCAGTTTTGGGGTCTGGAAAGTCCAAGATCAAGGTCAAGCAGGGTTTGGTTTCTAGTGATGGCTCCTTTCCTGTGTTGTAGACAGCTACCTCCTTGCTATGTCCCCACATGGCCCTTTCTCCACACGTGTGTATGGAGAAAGAGAAGGATCTCTCTCTTTCTATTCTTATAATAAGACCACCAATTCTGCAGATTAGGGCTGCACCCTTTTGAGCTCATTTGATCTTAATTACCTCCTAAAGGCCCTATCTCCAACTAGTCATATTACGGGGTTAGGGTTTCAACATATAAATTTTGGAAGAGGGGAGTAGAAGGAGGGCAGGAACACAATTCAGTACACAGCACACACATACACACACACACACACAGACACACACACACACACACATTTATTTATTAGCTGTCTACTACTGATCTTCCCATCTCAGAAAGTAGTTTATCTGTTCTAGTCACCAGTACTTGGATAAATGTCATAACATGTTAGGTATTCACATTAGTGGTGGTGGTTTGTGTTTTTGTCTTATGTATGTAAGTACCATACTTAGTGATACTTATATATTTATATATTTAATGACAGTAAGTGCCTGGCACATGAAAGCATTCCATGAGTGTCTAATTATTAGAAGGTAATGTGAAAGAAGAACATTTGTGAAGAGCATGGAGCAATTTGCAAAGGTGGGGAAATGTGACTTACAGGGGATGGCAGAATTCTGTTGGTTGAACTTTGCTCAGTTGTGGTAGAAGGACCATGAGTGCTGTCCTCTGATGTTAGGATCTCAGTGGCAATTGAAACCATTTAATAATGTTGGCAGGGGAGTGACATAGAGCTGCATTTAGTTTGATTTCTCAAATTTGGTACTGAAAAATGATTGGAGAAAAGTGAGTCTTAGGGTCAGGGAATCCTAAGAAGTTTTTCAGTGGGTCAGTTTGACCAATTGAATTCTTAGCATTATAGAATCTACTACTCTCTGCCTCTGTCTTTTATATTTTATTCCCTTTTTTAAAAATTTAATTTAATTTTGTTAATCAATATTTTTTATTATGATGTTGTGGGGTACAGTTAAGGGTTAGGTATACAATTACGTTTCATTCAGGCACCCTGTTGATAAGAGGTGTTTCCCCGTCCCCAGACAGATATTTGCTACTGTTAATCCCATCTCCCCGCACCCCCCCATAGTTTCCCAGTACCGTCAGTCGTTTTCTTATAGTATTACATTGGATGTTCAAGGTATCCTAGCCTGGGCAACAGAGTGGGAATCCAACTCAAAAACAAAAAAAAGGGACAGGACCCCTATCTATCCCTTTTTCTTGTTTTTGAGTTGGATTCCCACTCTGTTGCCCAGGCTAGGATGCAGTGGCATGAAAGTGGATCACACCTCACTGGAGCCTCAGCCTCCAGGACTCAGGTAATCCTTCTGCCTCAGCCTCTCAAGTAGCAGGGACTACAGGTGTACGCCACCACACCAACCTACTTTCTGATTTTTTGTAAACGTGTGGTCTCGCTATATTGCTCAGGCTGGTTTCAAAATCCTGGGATCAAGCAATCCTCCTGCCTTGACCTCCCAAAGTGTTGGAATTATAGGTGTGAGTCATCGTATCTGGCTCTATGTTGTATTCCAGTAATGTGTTTTCACTTAAAAGCAATACTCTTTTATCATTTTTGATATAAGGGAAACAATTTATTGAAGAGATAAATGAGAAGATTTCTTGAATTCTCTGTCTCTATTTCTTGATATTGTGTGTATCTTTGCTGTAACACCTCATAATGACCGCTCTCTTATGAACTACTGATATTCTCAGAAGTTCAGTGGTTTCTCTTTTGTTTCTCATTCTCTTGTAGAGAAGGTCTATTTGCCCATCTTTGGGAGAATGATGAGTTCTGGCAGAGTGTGAATAGGTCCTTGATTAAATACTTGGGTCCAAGAAAAATGGGGAAAACTGTATTTTCTGAGGTTGATTTGACTTGCCTGGGCACCTGTGTCAGGTGGGATCAGGAACATCTCTCAGTGGTGGCCTGTGGATTGCTTTTCAGTTTGCGAAGAAGGCCTGGGATTCTACTCTCCTCTATAGCTCCCACTCTAGACAGACAGGCCCCCTCCCTGACACAATTAAGTAGAGACATTCAGTGAGCAGAGTCCTCTGTGTCAGGGAAGACTGAGGCCAAGCTGGTCACAGCCATCCTCATTGCTTCCCTCTCCTTCATCTCCACCGCTTTGTCTCTGACTTTCAGATCCTAAACACATCAAGTCACCATTGTTTTTCTTACAGAGCTCCTGAACCCCACCCGGGTTTATCTCATTGTTTTCCCAAATTGCAGTCTGAGAACAACTTGAATCAGAATCACCTGGAAAGCCTGGCAAACAAGCAGATTCCTTGCTTCTATTCAGGACCCTGAGCATGAAAACCTGAGTTTTATTTTTTAAATCTTGTCTGTATGATTTCTTACAGAAATTAGTAATTTTTGGCTTGTTCATGGTATTGTTGCCTGTTTTATTTAGGCATAATGTATCTGTATATATATTGATTATAGGTATATTCTAATTATGGATTTGTCATTTCAAAGGAAAAATGTGAAGGGCTGGGAATTAGGTCTACTAAAACACCAAAACCCTTGCCATCCTATTTCTTCACTTCATAGATGAAATAGAGTTTTTATATTCTTTATAAGTTTTTATTAGGACAATAAAACCATATTGCAGAAAGCTGAGAAAATAGGGAGAAAAGTGTAATTTCCCCAATTTGATGCAATGACTATTTTCATGTTGGTATGGCCCCTTTGGGTCTCTGCACAGAAGTTTTCATAAATGTGTGCTGCATCAATGTTAGTGTTTGCTCCATTTGGTATGATGTATAATCAGAGAGAAGAGGCTAAGAGCACAGACTCTGGTCTGGCTCCCTCTTCAAAAGATATAGCCCATGGGACTCATGGAGACACTTACTTACAAGAGACCCAACCTAGGGCATCCACAGACCCCCACACAGGACCAGGTGCAAAATCTCCTAAGGACACTTACTTACAAGAGACCCAACCTAGGGCATCCACAGACCCCCACACAGGACCAGGTGCAAAATCTCCTAAGACCAGATCCTTAGCTTACTGAAACTGCCAGCATCCCCTGAGCTGGTACTCACGGTGTTTTCAATTCAGCCTGTGTTTATTATCACCTCCTAAGTGCCAGTGGATGAACAAGACTGTGTTTCTGCCCTGGGGCTCCCAGACTGGTGGGGGACACAGACACATATATAGCAATTACCACATAGTGACATATGTGTCGTTCTGGAGGGCGGTCACTCTGAAGTGGGACCCTAAAGGAGGAAGCATGGCCCTGACTGACTGGCACACCCAATGGGTTTAGGCATAGGGCCATATGGGGGCCTTGTGGCCTTTGTTCTTAACCCAGACTTGTTCCCGGTGGTGCCAAGGGACTTAAAAAAGTAAAATACTGCAAATATGATATGTGCAAAACCTTATGTCAGGCAGTGTCATTACCCTGCAGGGAATGGCATGTCCTCCCTTTTTAATTTTATTGTATTTTTATTAGAATTCTGAAATATTTAAAGTATACAGAAATGGACATAAAATGAGGAAACCCACATATACTTGTATATGCCAGACGAATTCAGACAAAGAACTTATTTTGCCACATTTGACTTATATTTTCTTTAAAAGGACTACGCTGTTTGAAGGCACCTTCTGGCTGGTATTTCCCTCCCTTTCTCTCTCCTTGACAAAAGGAAAACACTACAGTAACTTGGAGTTGGTATGTGTCCTTCCTGTATGTGTTTTGCTTTCATTCTTAGGTATGTGCTACATGCTTTAATATGTATGTATACATTGTATTATATATGTGTCTTTCTGCAACTTACTTTTTTTCACTTTTCAATTTTCAGTTTTTGAGATGTATCCATATAGATCATGTAGAACTGAGTTTCTTTATTTCAACTACTGCAAAGTATATTCTAGCATTTGAAAATATCATGATTTATACATTCATTTCTCTTTAGTTGGACATTTGGATACCTAAAGAAAACATTCTTTTCTATATTTCCTTATTCACATGTGTAAGACTTTCACTAGGTCATGTTCCTAGAGGTGAATTAACTGAGTCTTTGGAAATGTGCATTTTCAGTTTCATTATGTGTTTCCAAAATACTCTCCAAACTGTGTACATTTTCATTTCTACAAACAACATAACAGATCCAACTCTCTAACTCAGTATTATCACACATGGAAATTTTTTACAATTTCATGGACACAAAACAGTATCTCACTGAGTTTATTTTTCTAAATATTTCTCTGGTTAATAAAGAAGATTATGTTTTCATGTATTTATATGTAGAAGTTCTTTATGTAATATGAGCATAAGCAATTTTTCCTTCTGTGCATTGAAAATATTTTCTCCCAGTTTCTGGATATCTTTTACTTCTGTTTTCAGCAAATTCTCTTACAGACATTTGTAAATTTTTTCCTTTGGTGTAGTTGTGCATTGTTCATTTTATTAAGGAATTCTCCCTATCCTGAGGTCATAAATATATTTTCCAGTATTTTCTTCCAAAATATTTAAGGTTTTACTTCTACATTTAAATCCACAACTCAATAGTCCTTCTTTAAAAACTGTGAACATTTTATGAAATTAAAGTGAACAGCTAAATTAGTATAAAGCAAATGTGATATAACTGCAATCTATGTCGAGAAATAAAACCTCAGGGCCAAAGAAACCCTTCACATGCCCCCTATCAATTATAACCCTTTCATGTTGCCCAAATTAATCCTATTCTAACTATGATGACAATTCTATTGTTTTTTCTCACTTTAGTTTCACTAAGTTTTGAAGCAACCTTAAACTCTATTGCTTTGTGTTGCTTGTATTTTTTTTTTAACTATGGATACATGTAATGATACAGTATGTATCTTTCAAGTCTTTTCCTCAAGTTTGTGAGATTAGTCCAGGTGGGACACAGCACCATTTGTTCATTCCCATGGTGATGTGTTGTGCCACTGGATGAATATACCACAGTGTATCTATCCATTCTACTATTGGATGCTTAGAATGTTTCCAGTTTGGGGATACAGAGGTCAGTTTCATTTCTTTCCTTGTGGGTACCCAGTTCTTTCACAATCATCCATCCTTCAAAAAGACTCCTTTTCACCAGTACTTTGTGGTGACATCTTTGTCATAAATCAAGTGTTCCCTTTCTGTGTGGGCTCCATTAGTCTATTTGTCTATTCCTGCATCAATATCATACTACTTTAATTAGTTAAGTGCATAACCAGTCTCGAGGCCCAGTAGAGGAAACTCTCTTCTTTATTCTTTTTTAAGGATGTCGTCCTTCTTCCTGGATCTTCCTATTTCTAGTTTATAATGAACTTGTCAAGACACACACATACAAACTCACAGACTCACAGAGACACATACATGGGCACATATCTCTTGGGTATTTAATTGAAAACCATCTGGATTTAATTTTGTGAGTGTTGTGAAGTTGAGATATGATTTTATTCTATTGTTTATTCTACTGGGATGGCCAGCTGTCCCAGCCTCACTTATTAGCTGCTCATTGGTATATTAAAATAGCTGAACCACTTTTCTTTTTATGAATACAGATAATCCTCATTATTGATGGGTTCTGCATTTGTGAATATCCCAACTTGTTAAAATGTGTCTGTAACCCCAATGTTGATGCTCACAGCACTTTCATGGTCTGTGGACATGTGCAGAGTTGAAAAATTTGAGTCACTTGACAGGCACATTCCCAGCAGAAGTCAATCAAGGTGATGCCGCTGTGCTGTGCCTGCTTGTTTCAGCTTTCATATGTAAACAAGTGTCCTTTTCAAGGTCTTCTTAATTCCATGGTTTTTGCTAGCGATTTTGTTGTTTAAAATGTCCCCCAAGAATTGATGAAGTGCTGTCTAGTGTTCCTAAACTCAGTAAGTCTGCAATGTGCCTTGTGAGAAAAAGACATATGTTAGATAAGTCTTGTTCAGGCACAAGCTATAGGGCTACTGACTGTGAGCTCAATGTTAAAGAATCAACATATACGTACTAAATGAGACACATATTTAAAGAGACACACATATAAAACAATGCCATGTATTGATCAGTTGATGAAAATATTGTGACCAGAAGTTTGTGTTAACCTGACTCTGTATTTCCCCTAGGAGCAATGATTCAGTACTTACTAATTCAGTATTCATGGTGAATTTATAGAACGTCGCTACCATGAATACATGTAATTGACTGCATTTAACTAATATGACCTTTTCTATCCCTTTACTTTCAAACTTTCTGTGTAACTCTTATAAACAGCACATAGCTGGATTTTTTCTCCCAATCTACTCTGTGAATGTCTCTTTTTAAAAGAGTTAATCTGTTTATGAACACTGATAGATATTGACTTATTACTACCATTTGATTTTGTATTTTACATTTCCCCGATTTTGTTTATTGTTTTTCTTTTTCTGCTTTGCATTGAATTGCCCAAACTCTATTTATTTGTTTATGTATTTATGTTTAACCTTCAGGTTTATAAATTATACATTTTATTTTATACCTTTAGTGTAGTGTGCTTAATCAACAAAGACCAAAGTTAAAATGTATTTCTTTTCTTTGCCCCCAAAATACAAGCATCTCAGAATGTTTTTCCTTAAAAGGTTTAATGTATGTTATACATATGATGATCTATCTTATTCACTAATGTTGAGTAGTGTTTCTGAGTTTTGAGCTAGGTCTCAGTTGATAGTTCTAAAGAACAGGGAGGAGAGTTGAGGTTAAAATTAGGGTTTTTGACTGCCCTACCTGCCACTCTGACTGAAAATATGGTACTGGTGCTAACTGCAAAGTCCTTTGCAGTATCTCAGGGAGATAAAAAGGAGGTTAGCCTCCCTTGTCACTGCTCCAAATTTGGCATAATGCCAAGAGATCATTGATTCTCTTGTGGTTTTATATCAGGTGACAGCTGAGTCTAGTCTGATAGGACTGTGAACCTTGAACATTTTAGACAATTTTAAAAATGTGGAACAGAAAAAAAAATTGACCATTATATCTGGGAGTCATGTTGGTCTTTACTTTTAGATAAATGCCGCGGTTTAGAAATGATTGGTCATTGCTACCAAATATAGAGCTTTTCTTCTTTCTTCTTTTCTGTTTTGCCTCTGTGGAATATCAATTAAATTGCCACTTCAACCCTTGCTAGAGCCTGCCTAGAGTTTTAGAGGTCAAGGGCAGCTCTCTTCTTTTCAAGATGGCTCCTATCAGTTGAATGTCTGTTTTGCGCCAGGCCTAGGGCTCATGAATTTTACATCTACTGACTTACTTAAGTCATGCAAGGAATAGTCCTTTAGAAAACTCTCCTGAGGGGCAACCCAAAAGAAGGTCAAAAGTCACCCCAGAAAGGAAGTGAACAGCAAAATAACTATCCCTGAATCTCATACTGATTCCTTTCTCCCTGCCTTGGTTTTCCTGTCTCAGGACTTCATCTCCATGGTTCTTCATCTCCAGATTCTTCTAGAATCTCATCTCCATGTCTCAGTTTTATTTCTGGACCTCAGGTCATTTTACTGTGTCAGACCCTTCCTGGAGAAGGACACTAAGCCTGGACTTGAAAGGTAAGCAGGTCCAGGAGGAGAGAAGAGTGTTCAGAACTAGGAAAGGAGAGAGCAAGAGAGAAGAGGCTTAGTCATTGCCAGGTTGAAGACTAGGTCCTTTGTTTTAAGAATGCTGAAAGCATTTGCAGAAGTGCAATGAAATGAAAACAGGAAAAAATACTTCTTTTATCCTTCCTCCTAGATTAGCAAGAGATAGGACCCACTTGTAGTTTGCACAGAGACAGAATTTTCTCCCTATAATGATTTAGAGAGAAAGAGGAGGAGTTGAGGTGAGAGGAATGCACAGAACACGTAGAAAAGATGAGTTTGCAGGTAGTAGACATTTTTCTCTAAGATCACTCCTCTCCAACCAAAAATAGCCAGGTGCTTCCAGAACCACATTGTCCTCTTCCTCCACCAGCCACCTTAGTTCTTTCTCTCTCACTCTTCATTGGCCTCCCCTCACCTTTATGGGCAGTGGCCAGGAGGCCCCTTCTGGATTTAGAACGATATCATCCAGAAGGGTGTTAGATCACTGTAGGTCCCCAATCGTACTGCTCTGGAAGATCTTGAGGTCCCTACCATGCATAGGACTTGCACAGGACAATGGAAACTGGGGTTGGAGGTATAGACCCTGCTTGCTGCCCCACCTGGCTCCTGGTTCATGCTCGTGCTGGCTAAAGACTTAATGAAACCCACATCTGTGTCAACCATGGAAAAGGAGTAGGAAAAAGTAGTCAAAATGGGCAGAGATTTGGGGAAGAAGTAATTGAGTCTGGAATCCTGGAGGAGCTGAAGGAAAAAGCCCTTGCCAGGCCCTGCTCCAGGTGCTGGGAACACCAGTGTGGGCTAGTTTTCCAAGGTAGACAGAAATTCCACTATGTCTCCTTTGCTTTAGAACTCACTGCTTTTTAGAGATTTAAAACCCATTAGGGAATGGCTTAAGAAGTTAATAACCTGTTACCATTCTGGAGAATTACATTTGATGTTGTTTATAGCTATTTGGCTTATGAAAATAAATACATTAAGATTGGGAGCCAATTCTTATTCATGCCACTTATTGAAGGCAGATCATCCAATAATAAACAAATATCATTAATCTTAAACCCACACAGGGAGAATTTCATTTTTTAAAATTAATTGTACTTGTGGGATTGTATTTTAAAAAAAAAACAACAAACTAGAACCTAGAAAAAGTGCAATAATACAATAAACTTTACATCTCTGGTACAGAATTCGATTTGTGTGGGAAAAACAAATTAACTGTGAAATGTAATGTTGATTACAAGGAGCACATAATTAGGGCAGCTCGGATATGCACCAGGTTCCTCTTTGCTTCTACCAAGTCTGAGCACTAGTGAATAGTTATTCAGCTTGGTTTTAATTATCATGTTAGTGTCAGTCATAATCTCCATAAATGACTTTTAAGCCACAGGAATGGATACTAGAGTTAGACAACTTTCTTTCTTTCTTTTTAAGCATTTGAGCATTTATTTTCCAAATACTGGAGCCGTCTGTGCAGGGAGAAAGTCACACAAAGATGGTCATTTCTCAAAGTGATGGTTCCAGTTTTTCTGAAGCCAGGTCATTTGCTTCATTTCATTGGCTGCAGTTTATTCATTTGCCATTACTTAGGATACTTCCTTAAATGTGAGTGTACTAGGAACACAGAAATTTGTAAGACTTTGTCATTGCTTGACAGTTTAGCAGGGCAATTATACCTCAATGAAAAGTATTTTCTAAATAATGAAACTGTCCCAAGATATGTAGCAATCATGCATATTAAGGTAGGTGATGATATAAGGTGACAGGAGCACATAGGAGAGAGAGTAAGTCCTTCCAGAAATGAGGACATGGAAAGGGAAACTTTGTGTCAGGTTTTGATGGATAAGTAGAAACTCACCAGAAGGAGAGGGGAGAAATGACTTGAATCAGAAAAGGGAAAGAAGAATTCGAAGGACAAAGTGAGTTAGGCTGGAGGAATGGTCAGCAGGAGCATGGAACATGATGCTGGAGAGGCAAGAGACCAGCTCCTTCATATACCTTGATTACTTCTTCCACTTCCCAAGGTCATTTCTCACCTCAACCAGTGCAGAAGCCCCAGCTCCAGTCTTTCTCCTTCTCCCCTTGTCCTTCTCCTATCTTCCACATTGCAACCAAAGGGAGCTTCCTGAAGCCCCCATCTTATGTCATTCCCTTAGCCCGTGGGTTAAAATCCAGACCTGTATGACTCACAAAGAAGCTTCTGAACTGGCCTGTGCTGCCCTCTCAGAACTCACATCCTGTCTCATTTGCCCCCTGAGCCTTTGCACATGCTATTCCCGCTGCCTGGCAAACTTACTCTTTCCTAAAATAAGTATCTTCTCTTTCTCCATTCTCCTCTCCTTTCACTGATTCTCTGAGTCCTTTGTTTTCTTGTTTTGTAGCCCATTGCAGTCTGTAATTATTTCTTTCATTCCATATCCATGTGCTATTTGTCTGACTTTCTCATTAGAATGCCATCCTCATGAAAGGGGGGATGATGTTGGTCTTGCTGACAGCTGTATACCCAGCACCTGGCGCTGTGACAGGCACCTCCTAGGTTCCGAAAAATTACTTCTTGAGAAAATAGATGAGGGGGCCAGATTCCAGAGGGCCTTGAGCACCAGGCCATAAACGTTAGGCCTTGGCCTGTGAACAGCAGGAAGCCAAGAGAGATATTTAACCAGGCCTGCAGTGAGCATGGTGTGTGTCTGCCTGACACAGAAAATTAAGTCTAAAATATTTTCAGTAATTTTACTTGTACTCTGACTTCACTGGCATCCCTCTGTGGTGATGTGACGATGGGAGCAAAAAGCGATTTTCATTTCTCGAGTAAAACATAAAACCTATTCCTGCAGGGCCTTACGCGCTCAGAATGAAAACTGAATCGGCCAGCCCCATCCAGACAGGCGAGAGAGCTGGTTAGCGGGAGGGGTGGCGGGTCACTGACAGCAGAGGGGCCTCTGGTTTGCAATTTTAAGGGGACATAAAATGCTGGCTGGCTTTCACAGAACACCGGGCTGAGCTGCAGAAAACTGTAAAATCTCCCTGTTGCAATATAAATATGGGATGAAAGTTGATTAACCAATTTTATGTTGTTATCTGAGCCTTCAATCCATTTGCACTTGAATTAAAAGGACAGAAATTGAGTTTTGGCTGGACAGGCATTTTCCAACAGGCAATGGAGGTAAAAGAAAAGAGGCTTACATTCATTTTTCAGCTGAAATCTTTATCTGGCAGAGGATTTTCTATGATGTCGCTTTACTTGATTTCCATGGAATAACTGCCAGGGTTTAACATGAGAACCCGGCATACACAGGCTGCAAGGAGAAAGGGCATCTCTCGCATTTTCTTCCAGGGCCATGGATTCTTTATTTCTTAACTAGATTATCACAGCAGCCTCCTTGCTGGATTCTGCACTGACCTTGGGGCCACCCAGTGCATCTCTGCCCAGCCCCATGGCCTCTCAGCACACAACCACAAGTACAAATCGGAATATATTACTCCCCATCCCCAAAGCTTCCATGGATTCCTCATTAAGCACACAGCTTCAATCTTTGGTGTTGATCATCAAGGCCTTTTGGATCTGCCTACACATGCCACATTTCTAAACTTGCTCCCTTTCCATTTTGACATGCCCAACTCTATTCTAACTTTGGGGCTCACCTGTCTATTTGCTTACCCCAGAAACCATTAGGTACTTCCATGTCATGTTGTTTTGTTCCTGCTGGAAAACACTAGCCTTGCATATCCGCATCCCCACTACCATCACCTCTGGCTCAAGTTCTGCACATCCTTCAAAGCCAAGCCAGGAGGCATGGGCAACCCATTTCCTAGGAACTAGCAGGGAAACTGTGGCGTTCTCCAGCTTGCCTCATGGTGGTAAGATTCAGAGAGATAGGTGCCAGATTAGGAAGGGCCACATTTGCCAGGTGAAAAAAGAGAAATTTTACCCAGAGAGAGGTATCTTTGTCTAAGGACATATGGTCACAGTTCTAGATGACACCAATGCCCACCCAAGCTTGGTCCTATGACCTTGAGCATCTTGTTATAGAGGGGTCCCAGGAAGGTCTCACCCACCTACATATCCACATAGAGCTGAGACTTGTTGGGGTTGAAGGTCTATACTGTGTTTTCATTTGAAGTCCTGCTCAGGCAGCTCATTCTGAACCTCCATCTCCATTTACAACACTATTCCCATATCCTTAGCCTCTTGGCCACTGGAATTCCCCCAGAAAAGCCTGCAAACAGCAGGGAAACAACTCTTGGCTTATGTATATCCAGTCTATTCTGGGACTCTTGGCCTACTGGCCTGACTTTATAATCCATAGCCAACAATGGCCAATAAGAAAGTGTTGATGACATCCTTGTTTCATTGACAGTTGATGTCCTGGGCTTTCATCTCAAGTTCCTTTTGTGCTCCATTTCACCATGTCCCTGTCCATCCTGTTTGAGTTCTCCTATTTTGCCTCCTATCTATGATCTGACCACTATCTCTTAGCCCCAAAACTTGATTTGAGTGTTTTGTTTTAGTTTTGACTTTCAAGATTCTGGATTCTCCAGAATAGTTCTCCTACTACCCTCTGCCTTCCCTGGACACCATCTTCTTGTTAGTGATAGGCATAGGCTCTGGGTTCTTTTAAGCCCTGGGAGCGAACTCTCCCTATGTCAGCATATGACTCCTTGTTGCTCTCTAAATCAACACAAAACCCACTAGTGTGGCCTTCAAGGCTCTTCATATCCTGACCACACTTACCCCTGAGGCTATTTTTATGCCCAACCCTTCTGAATCAGTTACAATGCATGATTCCTTGGACTGACAGTGGCATTTTGCTGTTCTATAGTGGGAGGCCTCTATAGGACTGTGAGAATCTTTCAAATTCAGATTCTAAAACCAGAAGTGGCTTCAAAGAAGTAGCATAAATGTGAGCTTGGGCATATCTTTGAACCCCACTGATCCTCCATTTACTCATTTGGAGATGAGAATAATAACTCCCACTTTCATGGGGTCTTTGTGAGGATTCAAGGTGACACGGGACCTGGTAAGGTGATAACCTGAGGACTCCTTCCCTGTTCCCTCACACACGTTGGTGACGGGTTAGAAAGGTTGCCCCAAGCTGGGCTCAGTGGCTCAGCCTATAATCCTGTGCCTTTGGGAAGCTGAGGTGAGTGGATTGCCTGAGCCCGCGGGTTCAAGACCCGCCTGGGAAGGCGAGACCTCATCTCTGCAATAAATCAAAAAAATCAGCCGGGCGTGGTAGCACGCGCCTGTAGTTCCAGCTACGTGGAAGGCTGAGGCGGAAGGATCGCCGGAGCCCAGCAGGTTGAGGCTGTGGTGGCCGGGAGCGGCCACTGCACTCCAGTCTGGGCGACAGAGTGAGACTCCGACTCAAAAAAAAAAAGAAGGAAAAGTTGTCCCAGATGTCTCAACTGAAGTGTAAACATAGTTCCCTAGAACCGATTTTTCCCACCTCTGATAGTCGACAAGTCCATGGCTCAGATGGTAGAAGCTCCTCTGTGACATGAGTCTTACTCTCCGGCTCCTTTGGAGGCCACATGGGCTATTGTGTGAGTTGCTGATTCAAAGGTGAGTGCTGATGGTCCCGGGGCTCTCACTGCATCTACTCTTATTATAAGCTGTGGTTCCAGCTTTAGAATTTCTAACAGCACTTCCCAGGAAACTGTCACTTAGCAAACCCCTGAACTGAGACAATTTCACAGCACTGAGAAAGGGGGATCAGGAGTCTCTGGAAAGCACATGGACAGCTTCTTACATCTTTCTAAAGAGAATGCCTCTGGGCCAGGAGGCCATGCTGGCCATAGTGGACAGGGATATCCTTTGGCAATCAGGAGACCAGTTTCTAGTTTCACTGCTGCTGCTGATTTCCGAAGTGACTCTCCTCTCTTGGTGCCTCAGTTTCCTTAATTGAAAAATAAAGGCACTTCATCAAGAGATCTCTAACATCCCTTGAAATGCTCACCCTGTGTGACCTCTTCAGTGAGTGGCCTGGAGGAACATTCGTCCACATGTGTACACCGTCTCGTTATGCTAAAGTGAGATGCAGCATGCAGGGTGCCTGAAACCACAGCCAATAAACAAACTACCACAACTGATACTCAGTGACGGTCATGCCCCACAAGTATTTGCTCATAGAAAAACAAATATATTTGTGTATACTCTTTGTGTGTGTGTGTGTCTGTGTGTGCCTAGTCTGTACTGACTGGGTGCTTTGCTTCTCTTGTAGCATGAATTGAGCCTGCGTTAGTTTGGGTATTTCTCAAAGCAGGTTCTGAGACAAGAATGAGGGGAAAAGTTGTTTATTTGGGGAATGGCAGCAGGAGGCACAGTGAGGGAGTGAAGAAGTGAGACAGAGATGGGAGGAAAAGAAATACAGTGTGACTGCTGTGGGCACTTGAACTACAATCTCTGGGGCTGTCTGAGAAACTGAGGAACATATCTCAAAATTGTCCCATTGTGCATTTGGGTGGGGCACCTATTTATTCGCCACTTCTGGATTGGTGGAGTCTCTCCTGGGCATTAGTGCTCTGTACTGTGGTGTAAGTTCCTGGTGTGGACCCATCTTGCTGCCTCAGCTGAAAACATCCCCAGGTAGAGAGAAACCACAGCTCCTTGAATACAAGGAACTACCTGCCAGGGACCTCCGGGGTGGGTCAGATTCAGTGATGTGCTGGAGTCAGCTCACGAGGGCTCCCAAGGGCTGATTATCAACTTTTCAACAATTTTTGCCAGCTGGTTGTTAAACATAGTCATTATTAAAAATTACATTTTACAAACTTGTAATTAAATAAATCATATGAAAGACAAAGGTAACAACGACTCAAAACTCATCTAATTATTTTACTACGCTTTGTTATTCTCTGGGCTCTCAAGGTTACTTTCATGTCATATTTACATGGTGAAAATACAATATAATGGTAAAATGTATATTAGTCATTTGGGGGATATTTACACCATGGACATTGGTAAATGCCATCGGGGTTTTTGTTTCCTCCAAAGAAAAGGTGATTAAACATTTCTCAGCACTACTGGTTATGTTATTACCAACAGGACACTGAAAACGTCTGATACCTAAGAATGCTGCTGCATCTGTGATGGACTTGGGAAGCTGCCCATGGAACCAGGAAGTCATCCCTGGAGCCTTCCCAGTCTCCTCTATCCTGATCCACACCAGCAACATGGATGCTGCCCTGTAGCCTACCTCTCTTCTGGCCTGATTCAATTCCAATTCCATGCACGTGATGAGCAGGGAAAAAAAAAAGTCACATCTGGACCTCCAGTTGCAAGGGAGTCTGAGAAACATAGATCTTAGATTTCTGGCTTTTGCATGACAGAAAGGGGGTTACAATGCATGCTATGAAAATTTTTGGTGAGTGACTGCCACATGGTCGTCTTCCTCAGTCTTCACCCAGAGCAAGGTCAGGTATGCAGTGGAAGCTCAGTAGCTGCTTGTTAAATGAATTGATGATTCTAGAAAAGGAATTTTTGTCTACTTTGGTTGCTCCTCACCTTTGGCAGGAAGCAAATTTTCAGTGGGATTTTGGGCTCAGAAAAAAATATGTGCCTGGAGGCTTATTTCTTCCCACCCACCCCTGTCTTCTTCTCCTCTTTTCTCTCTTCCCTTCCCTTCCCTTTTTCCCTTCCCCTTCCATCTCTGTCCCTCTCCTTCCCCAATCCCCCCCACCATGGTCTCAGTCTCAGTGTCCATCACCAGGAAACCCACTTCCCCTGAGGACACATAGGGGTACCCTTCAAACCCAGTCCAGGACACAGCCTCTTGCATTTCCTGCACTGCCTCTTTTAATTAAACTCCTTTCAAAAACCGTCTCTCAAGGCTGCAAGCTTATCAGGTCTTGATGAGCTCATCATCACAACTCCAATCTGGTATTAATGGAAAACGTGCTTCAGGAAACGGCTTTCCTCTGCAGGGAGAGCCATGCTTCCTTCCTTGGGAACCACCGCATTCTCCTTGCTGGGAGGACATGTGTATTTCCATTCAGTGCCCTCTAGGGCACCACGAGGTAGAAAAGTTCACATGCCCTTTTCAAAAATATGAAATACATGCCCAATTTGCAACATCACTGTGTTCCATGTTCCTTGATAACACCTTAATAATGGCTCTTTATAACTGTGTTCTGTGGAAAGAGACATTAGTACTGTGCCTGGGGCTCTGGAGTTGTGGTGCTGGGAGCCTGGCAGGGAACCCTTGGAGAGATCTCTTTACCTCTGTATCCCAGGTTTTTGGGGTTTAAAATGAATTCCCATAAGTGCTTTTGGCTCTTTCTAGAAATCCTTTGGTGCCAGCCCTGCTAAGTCTGAGGAGAGGGATAAGCCCAGGGCAGAGCCTAGGGATCTGCAGTTCAGAGAGACTCCTGAGCTGAGGAAGGGACCTGTGAGCCCCTTTTTATATGTCAAGCCCATCTCTACCTACCTCATGCTGACTGCTAGAATGGGATTCCCTCAGTGGTCAGGGTTGCTGTGCCTGAGAGGCAGGAACCTGGCTCCATTCTCTCTCCACTGAGTGTCAGAAGCAGGATCTACTTTCCAAAGCACCTGCGGACACATTGTCGTCCTTTCTAAGGTGAAGAAGTAATAAAGAGTAGGCTGGGATCGTCTATAGACTATAGCCACGTGGTTCTTTTTCCTCTCTCTCTCACAAGAGCCTATAGACATTCCTGAATTCTTGTACAGAGATTAGGTTCAGTGTCAAACCCAAATCCATTTGTACAAAAATCAAAAAAACAAACCAAACCAAACAACAACAAAAAAAGCTGTGCAAGAATTCGTTAAAAAACACACACAAGCCAGAGGCCAAAATCAAGGTCATTGAACAGTAGCTTAGATGTTAATAACATGACAATGGTTTCTTAGTCTACCAATCTCCCATCTGTACAGAATTCTCAAAGCCTAGGAATGTGGTGGGTGGGACATGTGTGGGGTTGGATGGGCCCCTTCCAGGGTCTCTAGATCTAATGTCATCATGAAGGAACCCAAATCTTATTCTTGGCCATGTGTACTGTCTTCACACGGAGGTGAAGTGGCAGAAGGTGGGCACTGGTGGCCACACTGATGTGCAGAATACCTCGAGGACACTCTGGTACAAAGTTAGGTTAGAAAAACTAATTCTAGCCTTCAGAACTGATAGAAAAATTTAGTTTCTATCTACAAGGAATTTGGGGAATACTACTGGTAGAACTCAGTATTAGGTAACCTTGCTCGAAAGTTGTGGAGAATAAAGCAAATTTACTGAGTGCCTTCTATGGGCCTGAAATAATTTTACATACTGAGGCCACAGCAGCTGTAAAAACTGATGGAAATTCCTGCACTATTGGAGCTCAGAGTTTCAGGGCCCTTCAATAATCAAATCATTGGCAGGGCAGACGTTGAGGCTGACTTTGGAACCATTTGGAACTAGAGACTTGAATTTCAGCAAGATGTCTGTGATTCAATTTCTCACTGTGTCCTGGAGTCATTTCCTCCAAGAAACTTCTACCTGTCTCTACCTCCACTGAGAAAGGAACAACATAGCTCCCATCCCCATACTTGTCCCCAACTGAGGGCCCCAGACAGATGAAGATGTTAAAAAGGAAACTTTACTTGATGCCAGAAAGACACTATGTAAGTTACAGGCTCATATCTTGTATGAGACCAATTGAGCAAGAAAGGTTCCACTTGGGTGGGTGCAGTCCCAAGGAGCTGAGAGCTGACCAGCTCTTAGGGTCATGGACACACAGACTTCATGGTGGAATGCTTCCTTGGGCTGTCATTTGGACCTGAAGAATACATAACAGCTCAAAAAGGGTGAACAAATGTGACCAGCCTGAACTGAAACCAAGAAGGAAAATGTTGCCTTGTATACCATCAGGCAAACAACCTTCTCTTTCTGGGTATGGTGGCCTGTCCTTGGAGGACTACCTGCATGTTGGGAGAGCTTCTACCTGCAGCATTCACAGCATGTCTCCATGGGTCTTGGCAAGATCCTTGGCAAAATGGCTATTTCCTTGTATTCTTATTTTCTCTTCGTAATGTGTTGGGTCTTTGGGAATGGCTGTTATTGTCACCATCATCATCACCCTCATTATCAGTTTGCCTGGTCTCATCTTCATGATCCTGTTTCATACTATTTCAAACATTCTTCTTCCCTTCCCTATGCGTGAAACACCCTCTGCTCATTTCTAATCCCGCGTCTTTGCTTCAGCTCTGGCTCCTTGCATCCCTTGCCCCAGGAACACTCCATACACTCCCTTTTCCTTACTAAAATTTTGCACACGTTCAAGCCTATTTCAAGCCCCCTCTTTCAGGAAGCCCTTACCTATCTACTCATGCCCTCTATCACCTGAGTACCAGTATTAGAATTTAAACATTTATAATTTTATTCTACATTCCAGCAACAACTGTGAGATTGGAATTATTTCCTCCATTTTACAGATGGGAAAACTGAGGCTCAGAGAGTCCAGATATGGCCCCAGGGGGAAGGAGCTAGAGTCCCATAGCTGTGACTATTCTACTCTGCCTTGGTGTTCTCATTTTCCCAGGAGCATCTGACATTCAGAGTAATGGTCCTCAAACTTCAGGATGAGTGAGCAGTACCAGGGTGCTGTTGGACAGTGCCATAGCAGAGCCACAGAAGCAGGCATTCTGGCGTGGGAACAAAACACCTGTGTGTGGTCTGCCTAAGGTCCCTGGCGATTATGGCTGATTCTGTTGCAACTTGAGAACCACTGTTTTAAGAGATGGATGTAGTGCTGTAACTGAAGATGTGGTCACCTGAGACTCCTGGGAGACTGACGCCAACACCGCCCCCCCCAAGACCTATGGAATGGAATCTCTAGCTAACTAAGTCTCCCAGGGTTTTTTTTAAAAAAATCATTTGGCAAGTTTGGGGAAGCTGACTGTCAGGCCCACCCAATTAACACTTAATTGTATCCTGCTTTATCTTCTTCTCCAATTAGTTCTTCTGTATCAGTTAAGCTCCTTGGAGGCCCAGACAACAGCACTTAATCCAGAATTGCCCAGAGAACTGGCTAGCATGGCACTGGGCAGGTGACTGGCATTATGGAGAATGGGCTGCACCTGCTCTGAAGAGAGGAGAGGCATTTTCAGAATGGAAATTCTGGAAGCTTCCTGCAAAGCAAATACCTGGCTTTCTCCACCTGCCCATCATCCCTCATCTCTGCAAGGCTGGGTCCTTCCTGTTGCTTAAGGACAAGGTCCGGGCTCACGCATTCTGGGAACTGACTTCATTATTTCCAGTGAGGTACGGGTTCATAGGTCTTTTGATTCTGCTAATATGGATTTACCTGGGATTTGTGCTGTCCATGGAGAGAAGACTTCCAGAAAGTTCCTGGCCTGGCACTGTGCTAGGCACGTAGTAGCGCTCTGTTAGTGATCTTTCCTTCTTACCTCCCCTTTTGAAGTGGGCATCTTATCCAACCTGAGCATCTCCAGCATGGAAAACCATGGCTTGCACATAGCACAGGTTCAAGTAATGGTTTGGATTCCTACATACGTCTCAGAGATGTTCATAGGAATTACAATATTGTCGCAATGGATGTGAACAAATGTGTATTGTGCACATATATTATCCCACTCCCCACACAGGGATAATTCTTTTTTGGCTTTCCCAGTACCTCGTCCAGTGCCTTATACATAATTGCCTTCTCTAAGTATTTTTTTTCTGAATAGTAAAATTAACTTCTCACAGTGAGAACTGTAAAAAGGAAATTTAACTTTTTCTATTAAAAATTAGCATCTTTACTTAATGCTACCCCAGTTTTGACCAGAATTCTTCAATCAAAGTCTATGAGCATCAGATTATCATTAAACACAGAAACAAAAATAGCTACCGTATACATCTCTAAAAATCTCTGAAAAAAACATTTGTCACAGCACACAAATACAGCAAGCACTCGATGAATTGTAGCTGTATGGTATAATACAGATATCTTGAGATGTAGGCAGAAGGCAGAGCAGATATTTTATGCCAATGAAACAAAAATTAAACAAACAAAAGAAATTACAAAAACCCAGTGTTGGTGACATTGTGATGGAACAGGTGCACATATTTTGGAGGACTGTTTAGCAATGCATACCAAGAGTCATAAATATTTTCTCATACTTGTACCAGTGCCTACCAATTCTGAGAATTGCTAAAGAGAATGATTTTTAGAGAGAAACAAGTTTAATATAAGCATCAGTGTAATTTACAAAAGTAAAATTAAAACAAGAAGTAACCTAAATGCACACAAAGAGGAGCAGGGTCACATAAATTACAGTGCATCAATGGAATGGAATATCTCAAAGCAATTAAGAAGGCTAAAGATACAGCCTAGGTGGAAACAGTCAGTAATTTAAATTAATAAGGGTAATGGTAAAACACAATGTTATGTACACTTTGATTAAAATAATGCAGAATGATATATTTATACTTGGGAAGAGGAGAAAAGAACAAAAAGACACAAATGTGTTTGCTTTGTTATACTCATGACACTAAATTTAGTGTCACTAGCATATATAATTACCATATATAATCTAATCTAATGTAATGTATATATTATATATAATTTATATAAATCAGGATAATATGTATATATCCTCCTAATAGTTCTGCAAAGCAGCTTTAATTACCTCTGTTTCTCAGACGAGGAAACAAGTGCAAATATTCTACTGATTCACACATCTGAGAAAATATGTCATAATCCTTGGAATGAACCTTGATCCTCTGGCCCTCAAATCTTTGTTTTTAAAAATTATTCACAAATTATTTTCCTACATGTGTGCATTTATTTGGTGTTGGTTTCTCTTGGAAACTCATTTCCAATCAGACCTTATTTCATATTATGACCGTGAAGATAGAAAAAGAAATACATCACAGCATTTATTATGTGTACTATAAACAATTTTATAATTAAAGTGTGGTAGAGTGTTCTATTATTGACTCCAATTAGCCATCTCCCTGTATTCACAGTTTTTTGTGTGGTCCCATATAATATGGACTCTAGACTTGGTTATGCGAGATACTTTGCCAATGGGCCATTGGCATTATTGACACAAGAACTTGGTAAGTATTGTGGGTTAGAATTTGTCCTATTGGAACCTAGCTGCCATGTTATGAGGAAGCCTAAACTAGCCCCATGGAGAAGCCACATAGAAGATAATTGATGCTTCTCAGAAAAGAACCCACATGAAGTCCTAGCTCACAACATGGAGAGATCACATTGAATGTCCCAGCCCCTGTGAAGCTTCCAGATGACCACAGCTCTGTACATGATGCTTGTTGATATCATGCAAAGAAAAAAGAACTGTCTAGTGAGTCCACTCATCCCATAGAGAAATAATAAATCTTTGTGGTTTCAAGTCTCTATGTTTGGGGATGGTTTGTTATCTAGCAATAGATGACTGATACACCAGAAATGAAAATTTTAAAGTACCAGGAAAAATTTAAAGTGCCATTCTTGCACATAGTAGGTGCTTAATTAAAATGTATATGAGGAAGAAGGGGTACATTCTGTAGGTTGGTTTTCGGATTTCTTATTGTCCACTGCTGCCTTCTACTTTAATGACTTCTCTGTTGAACTGGAATCATCTGCCAACCAGGTCAGCAATCCTGGCTCAGGGAGGCCTTCCCAGAGGGCAGATTGTACAGTTCCACACCAAAAGGGGCATTGTCCTTTCTGAAATGCCAGATCCTTTATAAGCTGGAGAGTTACAGTCACTGCTTGGTAATTGCCCTGCCCCCTGCTAGTGCTTCCATTCTTGTCTCTCATAATAAAGTTCAGTCTCATGCTCATTTTTTATCTTCCTAAATGGAGCCTGCCACGGAGCAGCCATTTGTATTAGGATCTTAGGCAACCATGGCTGTTCTCAGCCACAGCATCCCCACTGCAGCTGCCTCAGTTCAGGGCCCCATCATCTCTCCCCTGGATCATTACAGGAACCCCTAACAAGTCTCTTAGCATCTTGGCTTACATTCCTCTACTCCATTCTCTGCAGCAGGCAGTAGGCCATTTATAAAGTACAAACTAAATCATTTCACTATGCCTTTTAAAACCCTGCAATAGGTTCCCCATTGCCTCAAAGAAGAATTTCTCAAAGTGGATTAATGAGTGAGTGTGTTCCATATGGTGCAGGCTAGGAATGAGAGTCACAGTTTAGTACATTTGGGAAACCCTGGGTTAAACAAAGTTAACCAAGCATTTTTGTGTGTTTGTTACAGGACTTCTCAGAGCCTTTAATATATGCTAATGCAAATTGTGAATCTCGTCACAAGGGTGATGTCAAATCGACATTTCCTAAACTTGCTTTCTTGAAAGATTGTCTTTGGTTCCACTGAGTTGAGGTTTAGAATTGTTGAAGTATTCCCAAGTTCCTTAGTTTGACACACAAGTTTCTTTATGATCTTAACTCCTGCATAGCTCTCCAGTTCAAATCTCTACATATGTCTCGATTCTTGCTTCCTGATAGTTTGTCACCGGGGCATCTGCATTTCTTGTATTAAAAGTCACCCACCCTGTTCTTTCATAGCTGAGTTAAACTTACTTGTTCAAATCTCAAGTCAGTCTTCCCTCCTCTGAAAAATCTTGTCCCAGAGCCAACCCTACCCCACTCTACCTTGGGCTGAATTATACATTCACTCTATAACATCCCATGGTTTTTCCTATTGTAGTAACTTTTACACAGCCTTATAATTGCCTGCTAGTCTTTCCTTGTAGATTGTATGTGCCTTTGCTTGGCACTTAGTGAGCACACAGTGAGGTCCTGAGGGATATAATAATTTTGTGAAAATGTTTGTTGACTAAGAATTTCCCAAGTGCAGTCATACTGATAGTAGACACCTTTTCAGGTTTTGATCCATTCATGGTCCAAACACGTCTCTCACATGGGCCTTACCCACAGATGTTTTTTGCAATGCTATCTCCTGGGGCCACACAAGTCTACATGAACAAAACTGGGCCTATCTGGTTTATTCTCTAAGAATCTGGACTTAGCAGTTGTTAGGCGATTGTTCAAACTGCAGACATGCAAACTCTAGAGATCTGTGGCCATTTTTTGTATGAGCAGATGGGACTAGTACTGGGATGGGAGCAGTACTGCCAAGAGAGAGGGAGAGAAACTAAAGTCTAAAGCTTTATGGATGCTTATTGATGTCCTGGCAAACCCATTGTAAGTTGAAAATATGATAAATTGAAATTGCATTTAATACACCTAACCAATTGAATATCATAACTTAGCCTAGCCTACCTTCAGTGTGCTCAGAACACTTATGTTAGCCTGCAGTTGGGTGAACTCATCTAACACCATGCCTATTTTATAATAAGGTGCTGAATATCTCATGTAATTTATTGACTAGTATACTAAAAGTGAAAAATGGAATGGTTGTATGGATAATCAAAGTACAGTTTCTAATTGAATGTGTATCGCTTTTGCACCATGGTAAAATCAAACCATTGTGAGTCAAGCCAATGTAAGTAGGAGACCATCTGTATTTAGAAATTTTAAGTCTTTTGATGGTTGCTATTAGAGAAAAACAATTTGCCATTCACACACATATTTACAAATTTAAATGTGTGACTGCAAGTGTGAGCTTTGGAATAGATGTGGTTGAGGGGAAGGTAGATAGAACGGTGGCCTACCACCACATCTATGACAGGCAGCAGCTAGGAGGGGCAATAGTGGGGACATACACTGGAATTCAAAGAAAAGCCATCCTAAATGTCACCCTCATGACAGCAAAAATACATGTGGGGAATGCTCAAGAACCAGGGAATGACTTTGGAAAGAAGCAAAGTTCTCATCTTGTTTTAGCACTAACTGAGGCCAGGTTGTTTTACCTATCTTTGGTTTTGGAGTGTCATTCCAGTGGATTTTCTTTCCCTCCCTCAAGCCTATTTGAGGGGTCTTTGTGATGTGCTACAAATAGGATCTTTACTAAAGCAACATCCAGTTTTTTTTTTTCTTGAAAGACTTGAAATGCGGATGGCTCTCTCAACATGCTTCTCTTTGTCACAGCCACATTGTGAATATTAATGGCAATACTTAAGCGGGTCGATTGTGCATTGAGAATATGAAATATGTATGTCACTTAAAAACAAATGATTGTCATAGTACTGACATAGTACTCAGTCTGAATTTGTCTCCCCTAGGTTGTCATACCTGATGCAGAGGGTAGCTAAGGCCATACATCTGCGCCGAATTTTATATATTCCAAGGTCAGGACTGAAATGTGCAGATTCAGGAAGGTGCTTTCTCACTAATGATTTGTTATCATTAACTTGACGCACGGGTGGATTTATACAGAGAAAAATGTTAATAAAAAGGTTCTGGGAGCTACATCTCTGCTTTGCTGAGTTGTCATTCCATTAAGCAAATTTGAGGCAATGTAATTGCTACAAGATTCTACATATTTGCAAATGAATTTGTGAGTATATTTGGGAAATGAATGGATTTTAACTGGGCTTGCTGGACTAATTCTATCTTGTTTTTTCCAGGAGATGTTTGTACAGTGGCATGATGAAGCAGCTTACTGCTGACAAGGTCACAGAGAGATGGACCTGGATTTAAATCTTGGCTCTGTCACTTAGTAATGGGGTGGCTATGGCCTGACCACTTTTCTGAGTCTCAGTTTCCTCATTTGTTAAATGTTCACAGTTCATAGGGTTGTTTGGGATTTAATCTGATGATATGTATTTAGAAGGCTGGCATTCCATTCAACAGTTAGTAGTATTTCATTTTAAGTCTTTTGATTGTTGCTATTAGAGAAAAAAAAATTGCCATTCACACACATATTTACAAATTTAAATGTGTGACTGCAAGTGTGAGCTTTGGAATAGATGTGGTTGAGGGGAGGGTAGATAGAATGGTGGCCTACCACCACATCTGTGACAGGCAGCAGCTAGGAGGGGCAATAGTGGGGACATACACTGGAATTCAAAGAAAAGCTGTCCTAAATGTCACCCTCATGACAGCAAAAATACATGTGGGGAATGCTCAAGAACCAAGGAATGACTTTGGCCACACATGAGTGACTTACAGACATTAATTAGCTGGTTGACCTAATGTTTTATATTTTTTAAAGAGTTCTATAGGATTCTAATCCATTCCCTGAAAGTGTCTGATGAACGACTGTTTTTGAAGGGAGTGTGCATGATGGGAATTATGTGGAATTTGGAGTAAAACCTTCCACATTCTAGTCATTTTGATTATTTTCTATTTATTTTGGGGGGAAGCTCTTTGGATCACCTGGATCCTACTTCTGTATCTGTAAGATGGAGATAATAATGTCACCATGTGGCATAAATGTATGTCCATTTGTCAAATGAAGTGCTGAGGGCCAGAGATCCAGCAGTGAAGAAAAAAGGGTCAAATCTAGCTCTCATAGAGTTTACATTTTTTTGAAGGAGGAGGTAAGATAGTAAACAAGTAAAGACCAGAGGTTGTTAGATAGTGATAACAGATTGACAACGAATAAAATAAATAAGGGAAGAAGGATTTTAAGTGTCCGCATGGGGAAAGTAGAGTGGCCAGGATAGACTGACTAGAAAGGTGGCATTTGAGTGAAAACCTGAAGGAAATATGGGTGAAACTCATGGTAATCTTGGGTGGGAGAGGGAAGCCTCCCATGCAAGGGGAATAACAGAGCAAAAGACCAGAGGTAAGAGTGGCTTTGGAAAGTCTAAGAAGCCATGAAGATGCCAAGATGGTGGGAAGGGGGTCAGTGAGGAGAAGAGGTGGGAGATGAGGACAGAAGGACAGGCGGAAGGAGGCATGAGAGAATGCACAAGACCCAGGGCCATGTTCTGGGTCATGGTGAGGACTGTTCCTTTTACCTTGAATGTGATGGGATCGGTGGAGAATTACAAGCAAAGCAACAATATGACCTGCAGGTTCAGTGGCATGGATCCCTGGGAATGTGGCTAGTAAGACTAAGGGATCAAATTTGTTGTTTTATTTAATTTGAATTAAATTTTAATATCATTTCTTGATTCAGTTATTGGAAAACTTCTAAGTGTGTTTGAAATAACTTGGGTATGTGAATCTGTAATTCTAAAAGATAGCTCAGATTTAAAAAATTTAGGATGAAAAAATTAAAGTTAAAAGCCTCAATTATATATTTATATTTATTATATGTTTAAATAATATTTTGAATACATTGGATTCAATAAAACATAGTAATATTAATAGCACCTGTTTCCTTTCCCCCCTTTAAAAATGTAAATACTAGAAAATTTAACAGACCAGACATAGCTCACGTTCTATTTCTATTGGAGAGCAGTAATATAAAAAAGGGCTTGCACCAAGGCTGGCACTTATTAATGAACTGACTCATTCATTCATAACAAATGTACTGAGTGCTTTCTATGGGCAGAACACAGTGCTCACAGAGTGAAATACAGACATTCCCGGATACAGTGAGACTTCTATTTTATAGGGAAAGACAGACAAAACTACTACAAAAAAATAAAATAATGCAAAAGTATGGTAAGTGCTATGGGAGATACATGGGGTGGAGGACAAAAAAACCCCTGAAATTATCTTTTAGAGGGCGGGTCCCTTGTAGTAAAGGCCTTCCCTGTTAGGTAAGTGTTCTAGGACTTTATCGGCATCAGTGTACCAGCTAGTATTGTTGTGAGAGGCTGAGTATTCAACTTTAGTACATATTTTTTTTTGGAGAGTCTTTCAACACATTTGCCCATTTCATAATGGGTGTTTTATGAGCACACTTGCCCACACTGTGCAGAGTATTTGGCAGTTTTTGACCCAATACGGCATGACCCCTGTGCCTTACCCTCCCTATTCACCTGATTTCACCCCATACAACTTTTTTTGTTTTGTTTCCCTAAATGAAAAAAATGTCCTCAAAGGGAAATATTTTGCCTATGTTAAAGAGGTGAAACAACAAACATCAGAAGCACTAGAAGGCATCAAAATTGATGAGTTTAAAAACTGTTTTGAGTAGCACAAAAAGTGTTTTGATAGGTGCATTGCATCAAATGAAGAGTACTTTGGAGATGACTGAACTTTAAGCATGTAAGAATAAAAACACAATTTTTTATAAATAAATTCTGTTTTTTGGGAGTCCCCCCCTTGTATAAGGGTTTGAGAAAGCATTTTGTGGAGGGGATGTTAGGCAGGTGGGACTTTTTTGTGGAAGGTGAGGAGTTACTACTGCTAGGAAAATTTTCATAAAAACTGACAGAGTGAAGTGCTTTTTAAACCTTCATGTGTGATGAAAGTGTGTTGTTTTTAATACCCATGTTCTCATGGGGAAGACATTTGGCTAGAACACAATCCCCTGGAGAACAGAGACAAAGTTTCAGTCAGCTTACACTGAGTATCTGCTCCATGTCTGGCACATTGTAGGCTTGGTGAGGATCTGAGGTATCGTAGGCCCCTCAGGTGATGGAAGCACTGACAGGTTACAGTTTTCATTGAGTTTAGTTGGAAAGGAAATATTCAATGATGTAAATAAGAGATGAGTTGTTCTCAGGACCGAATAAATGGTCTGTGTGGGAGTCCGGTAGGTGTCCTAGATGGGTGAAGACCAAGTGACGAAGGAAGGTGTCTCAGAGAAAGAAGCTGCGGTACTTAGATGTGAAGGATATGTGAGCCGTGGGCAGGTGGGGAGGGGCAGGAGTTATGGAACAAGCAAAAGTTTGGAGGTGGGTTCTGGTGGCCAAGACTAAGGATGTTCCCAGAAAGGTGGCGGGGGGGGGGGGGGGCGCAATTTCACATTACAAATGGCTTACCTTCTGTTTCTATAGGAGAGTGCTGCTCATGGCCCTGCCATGGCTGGGATACCAACAGGGCTATTCTGGCCACAACCCAGCTCAGCTCTCTTCTCTGTGAAAGTCTGCAGAGGGGCATGAAGGGTAAGGCTTTCAGAAATCCCTGTAACTCGCTACAGTTGGACAGACATGTTAGAGTCACATTGGGTATACAGCCTCAGAGCATGATAGGAACTGCTCAAGCCCTCACTGTGGAAGGGAGAAAATGATTCCATGTTCAAGTATGCCCGTATTTCTCTCTACTAAGAGCTCCTCCCTATTCAGTGTTGCCATGTCACCCTGATGAAGTAGAACCTCTGGTTCTGATTTTTTTAATTACATGTGTAGAAAGCGATAATCTCTGGCCTCAAGTCTCATGGGGTAGTCAGAATTCAAACCTAGATCATGGGCAAATACTTATCTCTTATGCAATCGTGAACCCTTAATAATGATGCTGAAAGGGACCTTGTTCACTGGTATAATACTCCCTTCCTATTTCTCAGAGCGAGGTAGAGACATGTTGAGGGTCATGTGGTCAACTGTCTTTATTATCAGTGGTTTCTTACTAAATGGAATTTCATGGAGAGAAAGATAGGCTAAGTCCTCTGGGGCCAGGGGAGAATGGGCTACTTTCCTCCCAGTCCATTAGTGGAACAATAAAACCAAGATTTATTGACCACTGGCCTTGAACCAGGAAAAGGGCTACTGATGTGCTTGTGGTCTAGTTGGGAGTGAGTTTCTTATTCCCAAATCCATCACCTGCCCCATTCCTCTCCCTCCCAATCAACAGTGACTTCCTGGAGGCCAGAGCTGCACATCTAGCTTTCTTTCTGCCAGGGAGGTCGGTGGCTGCAGACTTCCTCAGCCAGGCGGGAGCACAGGTGGGTAGGGACCACATTGGTTCTAGGTGGCACATACAGACACCGGCCACTGCTGATCTTGCCCAGCATGTGGGACTGTAAGCCAGGAAGGAGGAATAGGCCCACCTTGGTAAGGAACCTTCCCTCCCCCATGTTGTTTTGTAGGCACACATTCCTGCCACCTGGGCCCTGTCCCAGGCCTGGCCTCCATCCAAGGGAATATGATACCCTCTTCATTTTGATGCATTCCGGGCCAGGGAATGTGGTAAAAATGTGGGATGCAGTAGAGGCTTAACCTGTTTTGAGTCTTGAGAACACAGAGAGCCCCAGAGGAAGGCTTGCCTGGGCTCCTCCACATCCACAAAGGATGCATAGGAGGCTGATTTTGGGGGGTTATGGAAGGTTGAAACTCAAGACTTGCCAGGGAGGTCTTGGTGGCCCAGCTCTGTGGCCACACCCCAGGGAATGGAAGATCTTCAGGATGACAGCAGTTAGGGAGCAGGATAGACTATTCCTGTTCTCTTGATGGCTCCTGAGGTCACAGCTCTCTATTGACCGACAGTATTTCACGTCCCTAAAAGTTACACCTTTTATCTGAAAAGTAACACCCTGGAATGTTAGAAGAGTTAATGTACTTCAAGTGCTGAGTCTATTGATACTTTTTCTATCTCTAATTTTCATTTATTTACACTGAACATTTTCTTCAAGGAGACTCTATTACTTTATAACAGTAGTATTGGAGTAATAGCCTTTTTTCCTGTCCAGAGGCAAGATATGACTTCCCTGGAGTGGATAGTCACCTGGGACTGGCCATTTCCAAATCTTCCCCAGACCTATTCCCCGAACACCTCATCTTCCTCTTTTCTCTATCCTCATTCCTTCTTCAGGAAAAAAAAATTGCTATTCTCTTAAACTGAGGGCCTTCACATTATTTATTTCATTCAATCCTCAATATAAGTGTATTTATAATACAAATATATGATATAAATGTTATATAAAAGAAATAAAAAATTTATTTCATTTTATCATCGAAAGTGAAGACAGAAGACAATAATAAAAGGGGGAAAGGGAACTCTTTGATCCTGGGTCTCTGGCCCAGTGGATTCCCAGGTCCTTGCCTGACTTTTGTTCTACAGTCCTGTCACCTTCGTCTCCTGCCATGTCCCATGATCACCACTCCTCCACTCCCATCATGACCCCAGAGCTTCTGCTGGACATTTCTGGGACTGCTGTCTGTCCTCACCTCCAGCAGACTGTGTTAGCATTTTCATGTATGCAGCGTGTGAGCTGGGAATTCAAATCCTGAATTCTTCCTTTTCTTCCCATTTTGTCCAGTGACATTGGGAGCAACCAGCCATCTCGTGATCTTCATTAGTTTGCCAAAAATTGTTCAAAAGTGTCTTATACATGGTCACTCAGTTCATTGCTTCTTGTAAGTGGATGACAGAGTATCTAATGGTGATATTTTACCAGGTCATGTTGTGGGTCATCAGTGCTCTCTTTACTACTGGAAATAGTGTTATTTGAATTATTAAATCTAATCAGATGAGAGAGTCAATTCCAGGACTCAAGATCCAATTCAGAAAACTTATTCTTAAAATTTTATTTCTCGCCGGACTCAGTGGCTCAGCCTGTAATCCCGCGCCTTTGGGAGGGTGGGGTGAGTGGATTGCCTGAGCCC